>NC_066871.1:4376134-4535249 GCF_022985175.1 Labeo rohita
CCATTGTCCTGAAGCCAATGATTTTTGTGGATGGGTTCTTAGTTGAATGCCTAAAATAAGGTATGTGCTTAACACAAGCTTAAAATATTTAAGTTTTATTTTACAACATTAAAATATATGTTTAATAAAACATTTAGCAGTTTAAAAATTATACAATGATTAATGTGTAAGAATCATAAACTTTTGTTGGCCACAGAGCTTATTTTCTGCAATAATCTAAACAACCAACCGGGGTGGGGGGGATATAGGCAGTTCATTCCTCAGTCCTCAGTAAACAAATTTGTGAGTAAACAAATATTAGATAAAATCTTCCCATAAGGGTTCGGTTTAGTGGTACAGTGGGTAGCAAATATAATTAGCACTATATATACTTGGTATTTCACTGTAAAAGAAAGAAAATAAATAAACTCATTTATACTTATTTTTAATGTCAGGTTTATTTGAATGTTTTAAAGATGCCACGAAAATTAAATGGAATTTTGTAATTTACAGCATGTATATATATGTGACGCTGGACCACAAAACCAGTCATAAGGGTCACTTTTTTAAAACTGAGATTAATACATCATCTGAAAGCTGAATAAATAAGCTTTCCATTGATGTATGGTTTGTTAGAACAATATTTGGCCGAGATACAACTATTTGAAAATCTGGAATCTGAGGGTGCAAAAAAATCTAAATATTGAGAAAATCACCTTTAAAGTTGTCCACATTAACTTCTTAACAATGCATATTACTAATCAAAAATTACATTTTTATATATTTACAGTAGGAAATTTACAAAATATCTTCATGGAACATGATCTTTGCTTAATTTCCTACTTATTTTTGGCATAAAATAAAAATCAATCATTTTGACCTACACAATGTATTTTTGGCTATTGCTACAAATATACCCCAGTGACTTAAGACTGGTTTTGTGGTCCAGGGTCACATATAGAGAGAGAGAGAGAGAGAGAGAGAGAGAGACAATACTCTTACTGACAACAATCTTACTGAAAAGAATAAGAGAGACATATTTAAAGCTATAAGGGCCATAAGACTACATGCTGCTTCACTGACTGTAAAACATGTGCTTACTTATGTGGTGACATGACCCCAAGAGCCCTGTTAATGTGTTTTGTTTGCATTTCCCATTCCCATATCTTTGCCAAAGTATGGGAATTCTGTTGCTTCCCTTTATAGTGCGATCTGTGGGATATTTCTGTATTTTGACATTTGAGGCAATTGTGTGGAACACTGAGATGTACAATGAGAGATGTGCTGTGAGAGATATATAAGATACTGTGAAAGACGGGCTAATCTCCATTCCAATCTGTCTGGCTTTTTTCCATCCTTTTTTTCCCTCTCAAAAAACATAACTTGGCCTGAAAAACAACATGCATCTATGTAATCGCAGTGTGGATTATCAGTTTCTTACTAGGAGCTCAAAGCCTTTGAAGCCTACAGACACCATCTCTTTCTCTAATTGCTAATTATATTTGCTACCCACTGTACAACTAAACGGAACCCTTACAGGAAGATTTTATCTAATATTTGAATATTTCATTAGTTTACACATAAATTTGTTTACTAAGGAATGAACTGCCCGTGATCTCTGTGGTGGTTGCACCTCATTTCACTCATTTGCAAAACTAATTCTGTCTTTGATTTGTAATATTTAAACTATTTAAAATGGTATTAATCAAAAGGAGTGTCAGGGAAATATATTTACTATATTGTTTAGGAGTTGGCTGTAATATGATGTCTCTCCTTATTACATGCCTAGTCTTTTAACCTTCTTTCAAGAGTACACATAGATAGTGGACGCGGTCAGATTGTTTAGCCAGTCAGAACCCTTTAAAGCGCTTTCTACCAGCAAATAGTTTGGCGCGGTTTACAGCGGGAAGTCCATATATGGGAAGCCGGAAGCTGAGAACGCGATAATTTGGATCGGTTTTTACGAGTTTTGGTGCAAAATGTTAACAATTTCTTATCTGTCAACAACGGCTTATGCGGTTAAGCGTCTTAAAAGGACTACAACGACAAAAGTAAGTAAAGAGACTATAAAGCGAGGGAACCAAAAACAAGGCCAGAATGAACATCGATAAACGATTTCGTCGCTGGAAGAAGCACGTGCACTGAAAAAGACACTTTGTGTCACTTCTGATTGACTGGTTAATGTTGCTTTTAATAATTTACTAGTTTACAACCTGTGGACCGAAGTATACAGCGTTTCAGCAGTATTCCGCCTAAACCTAAAGGATATGAAATGCTTACATCTTTGAGGGTTTGATAGTTTTAATTTAATTTAATTTAATTTAATCTAATATTGTGACTTGTGTGGATTTAATCTGTTAGGAAGTGTTTTAACTTGACTTTATATCTGCTTTTGTTTCTTTATAATAATAATAATAATAATAATAATAATAATGTTTTATCTTTAATTGCAATAATTTAATAACTACATATTTGATAAAAATTGATTTTTAGAAAACTGTGAAAATGCTAATGTGACATTAAATTATCCAGTTACTAGCTTAAAATCTCAGGGAATAGTAAAAGTAAATATTTTACATGTAAAGGGTTTGGGAGCTCCTGATTTACAGCATTTTCAATGAGAGTAACAGTGATGGTCAATTCATCAAATAATCACTCTTTTAAGTCTGAGCTTTGTAATTATTCATGTTGAACGATTCATTCATGAATCGTAATTGTACTGTTTTCGAGTTAAATTCACTTAAAGATCTTGTTTCTTAGTCTAGACTTGATCCTTTTTTTGAAGCTTGAAAGCTCCACTTAATGGACCTTTCTCACTTTTCCGAGTTTCTCATAGCGGACGTCATCATAGTTGGGTAAAATCCTAGAGCAGTGTGTGGGAGAGTGCCACAAATATATTTTTTTGCATTCTTATTTGTTCAGATAGCAAAAGAAAAACTCTATGATAGTGTTTTCACAACTTTCAGTCAAAGGAAAAAAATTGAGAGACTGACATCGGCAGTCAGAAAAGAGAATGATGTAAAATTTACTTTCCCTTACATACAAATTACAAAGACCCTCGCATTAGCGTTAACTATTTTTTTGTAAATTGATGAAAAGGTGATGTAATACAAATGATAGTGTTATAAATGTAAAGGAAAAACTTTAAAGGATTTAAGATGATGATGACCGTTGAAACGCGTCATCACAGTCTTGTGAAACCACACATTTTTGGCCTAAACTCTTTCTTTAAGCTGTTGTCCTTGAGTCAACTGTTGTCTGCTCCCCTCACTGTTGGGGATTTCAGGTTTTATCCTTGTTGGGACATTTGGTCAGAAAGATAGCACAATCTGACCTACACTCTAAACCCGGTTAAGTTGAATTTACTTAAAAAACTTAAGGAAACTGGTTGCCCTAAAAAATTTAAGTAACGTTTACTGGAAAACTTGAAGTAATCATTACTTAAATATAAGAGTCATTTTAACAACCATTTTAAGTTGAATTTACTTAAAAAACTTAAGGAAACTGGTTGCCCTAAAATATTTAAGTAACGTTTACTGGAAAACTTGAAGTAATCATTACTTAAATATAAGAGTCATTTTAACAACCATTTTAAGTTGAATTTACTTAATGCTTTTAATTTATCTAATTACTCCATTCCTCTAATAGGTACTCACTGACTCCCAGAGTGCATTGCGACATGAATAAATTATGCAATTGCTTTGCTTTACTGTTGTTGTTTGTATTTGCCAATTTCATTTGCTGTCTTGTGTCAGTAGTAGCACAACAAAAAACAAACAAAAAAAAGCTCATAAAATGGTTATTGATACAGTTAATAAAAATAAATAAAATTGAGTTGTTACCATTGTTGTGATTCACATGCTGAATGTTGAAGTCTGTGTGTGACTCGCACATTACCCCAAATATTAAAAGATTGTATCAACATAGTTACAAGCTTCTTGTAGTGTTTATAAAAAATAGAAAAACAGTAAAATTGTGAAAGATCATTAATCAACATGAAAAGTATACAACCTAATTATTTAATTAAAATATAGGTCACCTTCTAAAAGCAAGCTATTTATTACTTTTCTTTCTTTCAAATCAAAGAACTCTGATTTCATGTTGTATTGCTGCAACAATAGAAAGAACACTACAGTAATATAAACAAAGTTCCAAATGCCCAACCAAAAGTAACACTATTCACTATAATGGTGAGTATTAAAAAAAAAAAAATTGTGATGTTCTCTCAAATATTTCAGTTGTATTGAAAATTCAACATTCAAGATGACTTTGGGAAATGAGTGAATTCAAGTAGTGAAAGAAAGATGTGAGTGAAAAGTCTACTAAAAATTGCCCCATCTCAAAAACATTTTCTTCTTCTTCTGTTGTTATGTAGCACATTAGCAACATATTAGTGCACTGCTGCCTCTCACTGGTTTATTAATGTCATTGGTTTCTTTGTGGATACTTGGATATTTTAAGTAAACATCACTCAAAGCAAGTAAGTAAATTGTTTTATTTGCCTTGAAAGTAGCTGTAACTTAATAAAACCTAGTAAGTATAGTAACTAAGTAAAGATAACTAATTGTAACTAAGTAAGGTAAACTATTGGGTTTTACAGTGTATATACACACACAACACAAACAAACAAACATCCAGCTAGAACTGCTCATTTTCTTTATCGTTCTATTTATAATTATGAAGAAACATAATTAACTCCCATATTTAGAAATCTCTGTGACTCTCAAGACTTTCTTCAAGAAACAACATTTATCTTCTCTGTCTCTGTCTTGCTGGGGCTGCATACATTTTTGCAAAACTACAAAAACAAACCTTGTCACCGTCGTTTGTATACTGCTGAGAGATATGGTCACCAAATGAGATAATTGTTGACATATAGTAAGTGTGTAGAGCTGTAAAGTGAAAATGGAAAGCATAACACTCAAAATAACACCCGAGGCATGTCAGTTCTCTGTGTCTCTGACTCTTGTGTCTGACTGTGTTCCAGAGGAACTCTGGCAAAACTTCACAGCTCTGCTGAAAGATGACTCCACAGCAGACATGGAAAACTGTTCGAGTCAGAGAAGCGAACAGAGGCCTGTATGTTGCTCTGCACGCATTTTTGCTTTGCCTGTGTCTGTTACTGACCCATTTCAGTGGTCCAAATGACCCTAACACCCCATCTGGTAAAACTGCCAGAGAAAACATGAAAAGCCTGTTAGCTGTTGGGTCACTTGCGATAAGCACCTCTGCGAATTACCTTTGACTGGCCTGTAATCTGATAGACAGTGTACTATAGGGTCCAAAAGTCAAAACCACTTTGGAAAACACAGCCACATTTAAATTTTAATTTTAATTTTAGTGGAAATATTTAGGATCCATCAGTAGGCACGTTTCCATTACAGATTTGCGTAAAACTTTGGCGATATTATATAAATGTCGATTTAAAAAAAGTATTGCGAAATGACAACATTTCCATTAACCGATGTTATGCGATTTTTTTTTTATTTGATTTTAGTGGGATTTGGACGGATTTTTGGCTTTATTTAATTGAAAGAGGCGTATGCATGTATCTTTACAAAAGCAGCACGGAGAGCCACTTCAGAAACTTGTGCGGCGCTGCTGGTATTATCAGGGAAAGCCCCTTATACTTGAAAGCAGCTATGTATGAAGTGTTTCTTTGAGTTTATAGTACATTGAAGAATGGTCATATGACTTTTTACATATGCCATGTGACCTGTAAATACGAAAAAGCCATTTCCATTGCAGTTTTGCAAAGTATTCCTTTTTCGAATTGCCTGAAAAACCACCTCATGCGAGCGTAAAAACGTTTTTGCGATAAATGGGAGTTTCTGCGAAATCGACACGTTTCCATTAGGCGTATTTTCAAATTGCAATTTTAATTTGCGCATCTTGAAGGATAATGGAAATGCAGCTACTGTTTCTAGTTCAAAAATCAAATAAGCAAATTTGTGGTATTGACTGTTTGTACAGATGGTCAAGATGCTCATTGGATCTTCTCAATCATTCTGAAAAATATCATTTGTGAAGAAACCATCTGAAGAACATCATTTTGTGGTGTTAATTCATGCTGCTTGAATGTTGCTGTCGTTAAAGCAAAAGAGAGACCAACCAAATAAGGTATTCTGACATTTTAGTGATTATTATTTTTTTTTTTTACTTCAAATATTACGCTTACAATATAATTAATGAAAAACTCCACCCCTAATATCACAATGCAAACACAGCAGTGTAGATCTCGCTCTCTCTTTCTCTATCTCTCTCTCTCACACATACACTCTGCAGTTTCCAAGAATAAAAGAATATCTTAAATGTTTTTTCATATATATCCATCTACTTAGAATTCCAAACAAAGCATTTCTTACACATCACCTTGTTCCATGAAAAAAAATGCTTACCATTCTTTGAAAAATAGATGGCAACTTTATGGATGATCAAGCAGCAAAACTGCACATCAGCTGAATTCAATGACTTGCACGCCTCCAAAGAAATATGGCTTTCAGTGCTGCTGCATCAGTCTTTGTAAGGCTTATCCTCAAGTGTCAATGGAAATCAGTTAGTGCAGAAATAGTGGTGCTATCAGCATGCGCTCAAGCTTGCATGATGTCCAAGTGGCAGGCTAGCATTGTTGAAGTGAGGGTTTGCGTGGGAAAGCTTGCTCGTATTTATTTGTGAAAATGTACAAATCTTGTTTTGTCTCCCTTTCGGCTTATGCAATTTTAAAATAGAGGAGTAAACATCGACTGAGATGGACAGTTTGGCCCTGTAGAGATGGAAACTGGATCTCTGTTTTTGTTATAGGTCCAAGTTATGTAAGAGGAATATAAGCAGTCTGGCAAGACTTTTCTCACGTAAATTCCCATAATCCCTATGAAATTTCAGATCATTTGTATGGTTAGCAGTGCAACCCTATCCTATTAATTTTGTCAAGGTCTGTTGATTTAGCTGGGAATCACAGGAGTTCAGGTGTATGCATTGGAAGCAAAACAAGTGTTGCTCTTACAATTGTAAAACTACACATCACTAGGAATGCGCCCGAATCCCAATTCAGAACTCATTGGAAATCGTGATACATTTTCTCATGATTCTCTGAGTAATGGAAAGTTCCAAAGAACAGTATTTATTTAAAGGGAACCCCAGGTATTACGACTTCAATGGCTTTATAACGTAAATGATATAAAGATGCCTCTTACAGAAATATGTAGTTGAAAACCCATGAAAGACATGCTATTTAAAAATCCACATTATTTTATGCATATTTTGGACTATGCACCATTATTTCAATGATGTAAAATGGTTGCACTTGGTGAGCCACTGGCACTACCTGTTGCTATTTTTACCCCAACACAACTCTGAAAATAAAATGACCACAGCTACTGAAAGAGCTTACAGGTGATGATGGATATAAGTGTAGACTTAAACCAAATCCCATATCATTGATATATATATATATATATTTTTATTTTTTCCTTTCCCACAAGGAGTCTAAACATCCCAAAAAATCGAGTGAAATCCACGAGTAACTCCTTCAGTGGCTACGGCGTCATGACAAGCGTTTGTTTGTTTACACCTGTCAGGATGGCATCTAGCGTTTCTTGTCTCTGCCACAAGGCGTCAGTGCTAAAGTGGAGAGAACAAAATTTGGGTACTTAGTCATTTTTATTTGTCCAGAGGCATCTTCCGATTGTTTTCCTCTCTTCTTATCACTAGGAAAGCAGTGAAGACTTGCATCACTTCTCTTGTTGCCCTTCGACTGAAAATTACAGCTGAAAGCCACACAATGTGGCATCATATCAATATTTTATTTCCCGAGTTGTGTTGCGGTAAAAATAACAACAGGTAGCGCCAGTAGCTCACTAAGTGCAACCATTTTACATCATTGAAATAATTGCACCCTCCATCATACAAAATATGTATAAAACGATGTGGATTTTTTTAAAAATAACAAATCTTTCATGGGTTTTCTACTACGCATTTCAAAAAGAGTCATCACTTATGCTATATTAAGCCATTCAAATCTTAATACCCAGGGTTCGCTTTAAAAAGGAAACATTTGTGTGTAAATGTTTTAAATACACTCTAGAAACCACATCTAGTTATTTAAACTGCAGTTCTGTTTAATGAAAATAGTGCAAAGTGTGCCAGTTATTAAAATGATGAAAGTTCTAATTCCCTTTTATTTTATGACAATGCTAATGAAAATTTTACATTTAAAATATTCAGGACATGAACTCTTGACCTGTCATTGTCCAACATCCAGATTGACATTTGCGTTAATCAGATTAATTCAACACTAATTTGATTCTGCCTGTGATGAAAGTGTGAGAGATAAACCGATCACTGAATCTCAATTAGAATGATAAGTGATCCACACAATTTCAAACCCTTTACTTATACCATTCAGGATACTTAAAAATAACCTCAAGAGACTTGGAAACCCATTAAAATGTCTGAATAAATAATCCAGAGAAAGAAGTAGATGAGTCAGTGGCACTCCGTACCACGTATGACCCTTCAAAACATAGATGAGCCATGAATATTATAAATCTTTTCATGTTGCAGCAGACGCAGGATTTTAGAGGGTAAAAGGCCAGAAATTGAGGAAATCCAGATTCTGCGTAATAACCTTTAGAGTCAGTCCGCCTACTAATCTCAGTAACAAATGTTTACATGACACCCCTAAGGAGAATGCAGAAGAACTGGGAAAATGATCCTGAGCCAGGTCCTTAAATATGTACAGCAATTAGTCAGCAATATTTGTGTGATACGCATTTCACACAGACTTATACAATATCTGTATATAATTGGATCACATTTGCCTTTTATTTGTCTTTGTCTATTAATGTACAAACTGGAAAATCAGATTTTACATGCAAAATTTTTAAACACAGACAGTTTTAAAAGATACGCAGTGAAGATATTTTTGAAAGCCTTATGTTCACAAGCAAATGTGGCCCATATCTGATTTTTTTTTTTTTTGTTCACAATGGACTCAGATCTGTTTTTTTCAGGACAGTGTGAACAGCACAAACCACATGGAATCTGATCTTTTCAATTCCGATTTCTGCCACTGCATATGTGGTACTAAATCCAATACAGGTCAGATGTTTTGGAATGCAACCTCAGTGTGAATAGTCATACTGGAATGAATGTGTCTTTTAAATCATTCGTGATCGACATTCATCACCATTCTGCCCTCATGGGAGTCACTTCCAACATTTTACATTCCCAAAGTTAGTCAGTGGAAGTTTAGGGATGTGTCAGAACTCATAAGTATTACAGTGACAACTCCATGTACAAGCAAAACAGGGCTTGTATCATGAAGGTTTAAAAACTTGGTTTCTTCTCTCACATCTTTATTTTTCATATTGCTGGTGCGTAATTTCGCTGGTTTCTGTGGCAGATCTTACTTTTTGTCCTCCGTGTTTACTTCTGTATGACAGTGCACTGTGCAAGTGTTGCCAAGTCCACAGTTTTCCTGCAAAATTAGGCTACTTTTTTACTGTTACCACGGGCTGTTTTTCAACTCTGTGAGTTGAAGCGACCCCACTAACATGATATTTACCCGCCAAAACACGATTGGGCCAGTTTTGGAATAGTTCTGAGAAGAAATTGGGTGGATTTTGTTGTAAAAACGTGGCAACCCTGTTCGGATTTTTTTTTTTAAATTTTTTATATGTTTGTTTTTGTTTTTTGTCGCCAGCTGGCAGGTAAAACTTTCACGAAATATAACAATGCCACGTACTGAAAACACCAGTCAGTTTTTAAAGAGATTTGCTGTTTCTGACGTAAGCGAATAAAATAATCTTTTCCAAAGACAATATCATCATAATTTGGCTGTTGTATTATAAGTGACAAAAAATTTGATTTGTGCCAGATCCGTGTCATGTGCATCATGTTTTAAAGAGACGGAACTGATTTTAAAGTGAAACCTGTTGAAGTCTGTCATTGATGGAAACCAAAGAACAAAAGAAAAAGAGAAATCACTTGACTGCTCTAGTCACTGATTAGCGTTTGTAGCTTGAAAGATTAATCTGTATAGTTTATGCATATACAATTTATAGTTTTTGTGAAGATTGTTTTAAAATCACTTAAATTAAAAGTTATATATTTCAGTGCCTATTAAATTAAAAAGTAATGGCTTTCAGTTATACTGTAATGTTGAATGGCTATAATTAATAGGTAAAATTGAGGGAAAATGCACTGAACCAGTATATTGAACATTGTAAATATGTTTATTCATTGTAATTGTTTTTGCAAAAGATATATATATATATATATATATATATATGACTGAAGATTTACATTTGATTGGATACATCAATACATATATATATACATTGCGCACACACTCCTTCATTGCTGATTTTAAAAGTACATTATTTCATTTGTTATTGCTTATGCCGTTGCATGTATATTTAATGTTAGACCACTCAAGGTTTAAATTATATTTATGTAAGCATTTTCTCAAGGCAGGGTCATTTTCATCAAGTCCCTCTTAACCTTGTATCATTTTTTCATGGACTGATTGAAATAAGTACTTCAGCAACGGTAAATGTGGAGTGTTTATATTTACGTGGTTTTATTATAATTCAAAATAAATAGGCAACAGATGCCTGGAAATTGCATTTCTTATTGGTCTTTGACTGCAATGCCACTCTTTATAAATGCTCTCATGGAGCAGGTGACCAGTTGTTTGTTTCATGCACTTGTGTGTGAAAGGGAGAGAATTCTGTTCATAAATGTATTTTCCAGTCTTCTGGCTCAACATCCTGTGGGTCGTGGCAGGACAGTTTTTCTCAAAGCAATGAAAAATATCTAGCATGCCTAGGGGAGTATATGGTCTGTCTTATTACATAATGCTGTAAAAGCCTTTGGGGAACAAGCAGTCGACCCTTTAGCTGGTGGTAACAGGCCTTATTAAACCACACTGTGGTTAGTGGACCTTGACAGAGACTCCTTCCCCACAGGATAAACACAATACACACCAGCCTTTGCTTATAAAGTGACTTTTGGTAATAAACTTGCTAAAGATCACCATTTCCTGTTGAACAAGCATGCTAGTCTTTCTCACCATAAGAAGAGCAGTCTAAACACAGCGTAACATGCATTCAGTGATCAACACGAACCGACCACCACTTAACAGTAAGAATGAACATGTTTTAATAAGCAATGTGCCCAGCTAACAAAGTTATGTTCTCAGAACGTTTTCCAAACGTTCTGTTTTGGTTGTGGGAACGTGATTTGAAATGTTCTAGAAACGTGGAAATTTCCAGTTTGCTTAACGTTGCTGGAACGTTATCTTAAGGTTAGCATAATGTTCCTGCAACATTCTTTCCACCTCAATTTCATTATTAATACAATGTTCAAAATGAGAATTTGAATGTTGAAAAAATAATCAAAAATTATTCCTCTGTATATTAACTTTTATACTTTTCAGTTCTGTTTCTTTTCTTTAGTTTAAGTACTTTCAGTGTAATTTAAATATTTAATAAACCCTCTACCATTCAAGCATTTGAAAATTTAAAAACAATTTTGAAAGTCTCTCCTGCTCTCACCTAAGCTGTATTTATTTAATAATAATAAAAAAATGTAACTTTTTTTTTTTTTTTTTTTTTTTTTTTTTTTTTTTTTTTACAAATAGTTCTTTTTTTTTTGTTGTTGTTTGTTTTTTTGTTTTAGTTTTTTGTATTATTTACAAAAAAATAATTACAATTTAAAATTGTTTGAATATGATTTAAAATTACAATTTGTTCCTGTGATGGCAAAGCTGAATTTTCAATATTTTTTTTGATATATATTTTTTTTCAGGATTCTTTGATGAAAAGAAAATATAGAGTTGCAAAACTATTAGTTGCGATTTTAATCGATTTAAAATAAAAGTTTGTTTTCATGCTACAATATGTTTCACACACATGCATGTATATATTAAGGAAAAATATGTGAGATTTATATGTAAGATGTTTATATTTATATATAAAATGAACTATATACAAGTGTTTACATTTAAATTCATACAATACATACAATTTTTTAAATGTACATATGTGTGTGTATTTATATATACATAATAAATATACATTGTGTACACACACATAAAAGTAAACAAACTTTTATTTTGAATCAATTAATCATGACCAATCGTTTTGCAGCTCTTGCTGTAAATATTATTTGCTGCATTATAAATGTCTGTGATTTTAAAAAAAGTATGAATTTCTCAGAAGAAAGTCTTACTGCCCCTAACTTTTAAATGAAAGTGCAAATAATATTAATACATTTATTTCATTTAAATAAAAAAAATGTTTCTTACTTCTTTATGATAAACAGTTTTAATACCATGATGTTGGCCACTTGTTGTCCAGTGTAAATACATAAAGCAAGTGTTTTCTCAGAAGCACAAACATGTACATTCATGTTGCTTACTGTACATATTATTGTAGCCTAATTTGTGCTGATTACAATGTAATCAGACTTTAGCCATTAGTATGTTTTTAAGATACTGAAAATAAGCACAAATGTCAGTGCATGTCAAAACTTCTTCAGGGCCCTAAAACACCTCAGACCCCAGAGGGTTAAGAGCCACCAATGTAATGACCACTTAAACCAGTAAAGCTCTAAATGCGCAAGGTCGACTAGTGATCCTTTTATTTGTTTTTTTGTTTGTTCGTTTTTTTTTGTTTGTTTTTTTTCAAAATTTTCATTGCTGTCTTCAACATGATGTCCTTTAATGCTGTTACAGCTGTGGCAGAGCCATCTGTCGCTCTCTTGTCTCTCTGCAGCCCTCAGCTCCAGAGCTCTGAGGTACGTGCCTGCCGAGTGACCTGCGTCTATTAATACATTCGACGACTGTGTGATGTTTGTATTCAGGCACATTAGGGGTTCGTTTCTTTTATATAGTTGGTTTCCTCCTTGTATTCAGGGGCCAATTCCTGGTGCCACCGGGGAGGGGGAAATTAATATGTCGTATGGGCAGGAGAACGTCACATTCATATATATGAATGCATAGGTTGGTTGATCATAATAACTGTGGGGACCGAACCATCCCCAATAAAGTCTGTTGTGCCAAAACGGCCCTATTTGATTAGGTGGGGACAGAACAGCTCTGACGTCTGAAACCCTGTCATTATTTTCACAATATGTTCTCCCGCGTTAGATGGCGGAAGGCGGTTGTTATGCTGAAATTGTTTTCCACGTACTATGGCCTCCACAAATATGGGCAATCATGGCTGCAGTTAGCATTAGTCATTGTCGAATAGCAGCATGGGGACTGCTTGCCTCCTCATTACTATAAGAACAGGTCAGGAGGTCATTTCCCTCTACGAACCGAAACAGAGATGCGCACATAATCACTTCCTATTTCAATCATGCATTTAATTCATCCGCTCTACTAGGGAAAAGCGACAAGAAGTCAATCAGCACTTTCTAACATGATTAGAGGTGTGCGTCCTGGTTAGGTTTTAAATGGTTTCTCAGCTTATTTGACTCAAATGACTCATACACTGCCTGGCCAAAAAAAAAAAAAATGTGGCTGTCAGAAATTAAATAAGCAAATACTTGGGATTTTAGGATTGAATTATTATTGCAGTGATGTTTCTGGCATGTTATACATTTGGCAACAATACTTTTAACCCTAACTGATGCAGTGTGTGGATTTTAGTTTATAAACAACAGTGTTGGAAGACATACTCCAGGGTGACACTGAAAATATTCATCAGACTTAATTTGTGAAACCCTGGCCACTGAATAAAAAATAAAAAAGGTGATTAACACTTTTTATCTGACAATTCTAACTTTTAAACTCACAATTCTGACTTTTTTTTTCTCTCAGAATTGCGAGTTAAAAAGCCAGATATAAACTTTGACTTATTTTTTCTCACAATTCTGACTTTTTTGATGTATATAGAAATATAAAGAGCTATAAACTTGCAACTGCAAGTTATTAAGTCCAAGTTTGAGAGGAAAAAAGGCTATGTTCCCGGAATTTCTCACAATTTTGACTTAAGTTGCAATTGCGTATATATAAAGTCAGAATTGTGAGCTATAAACTCTCAATTCAGAGGTAAAACATTATTGCGAGATTTAAACTCACAATTCTAAGAAATAAGTCAGAATTGCATTTTTTTTGAAAAACGTACTTTTGTGAACTAGTCCTAGGTTTTTCGCCCAATCGGAAACAAACCAGTGCAGAAGGGTTGTCTGGAGAGTGAATATCAATATTTATCTAAACTTTCGACTCACCGTCGCAAAGGGACGCCAAAACGTTCGAAAGGGGCAGGGCCACTTTTAGTAAAATGCCTATAACTTCTGAATAGAATGAGATATCTTCGCCAAACTCAGGACACTTATGTTAGAGCTCAATCTGAGGTCACAGGAAAAAAAATTGCGGAGCCTGGCCACTTGGTGGCGCTATAAGAGGGGAAAAAACAAAATTAGCTATAACTGCGCAACATGAAGATCGTGTGCATGGTCTTGGTCCGAAGTGCCACAAGTGTCTACGAGGACATCTGCGTATCTCCAAAAACATGGCCACCATTGGCAGATGAAGTTTGAGCACCTGTTAGAACAAGGTTAACGGAGGGCGATCGGAACGAAACTCGGTGGGCCTGTTCAACTCGGGCCCCAAAGGTCTGAGAGAAATTTAAAAGTAATTGGCCACTGGGGAGCGATATGGCATTTTTCAAGGGCGTAAACGATTGTACGTTGCACGGTTTTTCACACATACACATGATATTCATATCACATAATAGAACTCCTCATTCTGGACAACTTCGCCTCTAGAACCACTGCTGTTAAGTCATTTTTTTTAAATGAATGAAGTGTAAAAAACCTACTTTTGCGAACTAGTCATCTGGGGAAAAAACACTGCAGTACAATTCTCTGGACTAATTCTAGGCCAATAATTATCAAAAAATGTTCAAATTTACTCAAAATCCTATAAAGCCTAAAGGAAAACTCAAAACTTTACGAAACCTGCTGAGCATTTGCGACAGTTGATTCTAAACAAGCATGCAAAGTTTTAAGGGGATCAGACTACAGTTGGCACTATAACAGTCATAAACATTAAAAACATCATATTTCTATGGTAAATTATTTCTGTTTGCCAAAAATGCCTTTTTAATAATTGATTTAGGTGCTGAATCTCAACAAAACCACTGCAGTACAGTTCTCTGGAGCCTCTAGATCCATAATTATCTAAATAAATAAATAAATATTGAACTTTACACTGTGGTAAGCTACAACAGGGTCACTTTTAAAGGGACGTGGTCAGTTATACCCGAACGGCTATAAATCCTGAAAGAAAACTCAAAACTTCATGAAACTAGGTGAGCATATGTGACCGATGATTCTAAACAAGCATGCAACATTTTATGTACCTTTGACCATAGGTGGTGCTATAACAGTCATAAATGTTAAAAATCATCATATTGGTAAACTACCTGGTTTGACAAAAACATACATACATGAAAATGATTCCTCGTGTTCACTGAATCACTATTTCAAAATTTGGGTCGAATGAGTCTTGACATTGTCATTCTAAAATATGTACATTGCTTCTTTTGAGTGAGTGAAACACACAGCTCAACCACTGTAGCTCAATTCATGAACAAATGGAAACATTACTACTTCTCGGCTAACCCAGAGGTCCTCTGAGAAGTCATCCAGATGTCTGAGATTGCTGTATTATTTTCCACAACACTTCTCCTTGTTTATTTTGACTTTTGTTGAGTACAGTAACAAATTTCCTTGTGGCGTGTGGATTCTCTGAATGCCTGCTCCTCTTTTATCATGGATATAGACCTTTCTAAAAATGAAAACAATATTTAGATGATCCCAATCACAGAAACAAACAAATTCATACAAAATCACCACCTCTTAAAATAGCTACGTTTTCCCCTAAGATTGGGTTGGATCAGGCTGGATTGGATTCCATAACATCCACATACAGACATATTTATTACGGTAATAACAGAAAATAAAAAATGTAAGGGCTTTGATATTTTGCCTTTTTTATGTTTAAATGTAAAGATTTGATACATTAAAACTTGTTTTTCATATCATCTATGTAATGATGGACTTCCTCCTACAAGCTCAGAGACATTTATAATCCATTGAAATTGTGTTATATCTTTTAAACAAAACAGATGATTACTTTGTGTTATTGTAACTGTTTTGCATATTCATGGACACAAATGTGTATATCAGGCTGTAAATACACAAGGACCATGCTTGGATGCTTGCTTTGGTGTTGCAACCCCTCATGGTCCTCATGCCACCCCCTTGCCACCCTATAAATAATTTTTCAGATCCGCCCCGTCAGTGAAACTTTCAGTGTGGACAGGACCACCAAGCACTTCAGAAATAGCAACATAATGTCAGGGGCTCAGGATTTGGCTAATAAGCTTCGGCAGCTACTGTAGGTAGATGTTATAACTGCACCATTATGAATGTAGAATGGTTCTTTCTCCATTTGACAGCCATTTAAAAAATAGCCATTTATTATGAGGAAACATTCATTCATTCATTCATTCATTCATTCATTCATTTAAAGAACAATGCAATCTTAAAAATGTCACTTTAATTAAAATTGCATTAATTACATTAATTAAAACGGCTGGCTAGTATCCGATTACATGTTAATTGGACCTCATGCGCCTATGAAGAAATTTACTATACGGTTTATACTTAATTATAATATATTACTTTATACTTTAATTTTAGATTATATTTTAAAAAGGTCATTTATCAAGTTACAGTTATTTTTTATGGATTACATACTATTTACACAGTGTCAGCGAATTATTCATAATAATGATTTGCCCTAAATAGTTTGCATCCTGAAATGTTTCCCTCAGAAACATCATTTCTTTACGGCTTAAGAAAGAAAGACATGAACATCTTGGATGACATGGGGGTGAGTACATTATCTGTCCATTTTTGTTTTATACCTGACTTCTCCTTTAAAGGATATCTGGTAACACTTTAGTATAGGGAACAATTCTTACAAAATGATTTGTTAATAGTAAGACTTGGACCTTAAAATAAAATGTGATTGGACATTTTATATTACACTGGATAAAAAGCCACAGAGAAAGAGAACACTTGTATAAGAGGGGACTGATATATTCCCAAATTACATTTTTAAAAATTCCTGTGATTCAACAAATATTTCAATAACATTAATGGCAAAACACTACTTGCATTCCAAAGCATGCATCAGTACTTACAAGAGCTGTAATCTAATACAACCTGAAATTTCCTATCAGACAGTAATTACTCTAATGGAGATGCTTTGGGTCAGTGTGTGCTGAAGCACAATGGGAATCAAAGTACTTCAGGACTTTTTAAGTTCAACAGAAGTTGAGACTGCTAAAGCAAATCCATTAGGTAACTTTTCCTGTCACATGGCAATGCAGATCCTCCAGTCCGACTTTTGTAAAAAGCATATTTTTCTCCTCACTTAAAGTAAGAACAGCTGCTCTGATGTGGAACAGTGGTGTAGGTTTCCACTCGGCAAAACTTCATCATTCACTATCATGGACGGGCAGAAAGCAGCGCGCCCACATACATACCAAACCCACGTATATCACCACTGATATTCAGACATTGGAGTCAAAAGCTTTTATCCAGCGACACGAAACTACTTGTTCTATGTTGCTAGAGCTTGATGGATATATGCTCAATATCTGCTTAGCTTCTTCAACATAGAGTTTGACATAACTTGATGTTGCCTGTACACTCTTATAAATAGAGGTTCTTTATTGGAATCTATGGTTCCATGTAGGACCTTTAACATCCATGAAACCTTTAGATTAGACAAAAAGGTTCTTGTTAGTCATTAAATGGTTCTTCTGTTGCTTCTCTGTGAAAATCCCCTTTAAAAAGTTGCAACTGTGACTAATTTAAATGTATTTTGTGTACTATTGATGAAACTGATTAAAAAGCTTGCCAGAACAAGAATATAGGTTTGTGTAATTGCATTTTCCATCATTCTTTGTGGCCGAACGAGAATGATAAGATGCATTGATTTATTTGCATGCACATTTGCACTTCTGTTTATAGCAATAGTGATAAAAAGCTTCCTATTTGCCTATCTTCCTATCTTGTGGAAAAAAAATAAAATAAAAAAAGAAATAAATAAATAAAAGAAATCTAAAATGGATGGTTTGTGATCTTTGGACACTTAAATGCACATCACGTCGTAACTGCGACTGTGTAATTAGTGGCTTTCCAGGAGGACTAATCAAGAATCAAGAATCAGAAAAATCAAAATCCTGTGGTTTGTCTTGCATTTTGTGTATCCTCAAACATTCCTTTTTATGCTACATCATAGTACTCAACAGACATTAACATATGAATACAAATAAGCTTGTTGGGAAAATATTTCTTTTTAGGTTCTGCATAATATCTAAAATTAATCATTACTGTGTAGTTCACCTTTCTCTGGTGCTTGGTAATTGCTTTCATTTCCCTGCAGTCCTGCATCTCATGGGCTGCAGTTTAATTGTGATGCAGGATAAAATATGTGCATTGTGAAACATCATGCTAATATGACCTATAGCATGATGAAATTTAACAAGTAAAAGGTCTAAAGGTCTCTTAAAACAGACCAAATAAAGACACAAAAGATGTGGTACTGTGATATTACCATGGTAAAATCAGTAGATACATAGTGCTTCTCAGAAGAGGCTGGAAGCTAACTGTGACCTTATACATTCAGGGTTGAAGAAATATTAAAATATAGTGCTTTGTTTTGTTTCTTTCTCCTCACAGTGTCCTTAAGCTACCTTTACCCAAATCTACAATATCAGGCAAAATGGTTGAGAGCAGAAAGTATGTGCTTTTGCTTCTGGCTAAATTGACTTCTGAGAAAGCAACATGTATTTATTTGTAGATTTAGAATGCAAAGCAGTTCAGTCAGCAAAACAAGAAAAACAATAATTTCAACTTCTTACAAGTTTCATAATATATTTATTGCAATTATGAATGGAGCAGTTAATCCTGGAATGCATTGCCCGCTGTAATAATTACTCTCAAATAATGACAAACATCATCTATATTCTTGTAAATACTGTGGTTATGGAATAGACTGTAGAGCTGCTGCCTTGCTTTGCTGCATGTTTACAGTGTTGTTCATGTTCACTGTTTTTATTGTTTAGCATTCATTATTAACACTTATGTGTTGGTTTCATCAATATCCTGTAACTAGAGGAAATTTAGGTGACTTAAGTCTTTCTGATGGGTTAGAGAGATAGTGAGTTAAGTTAATGCTCATTATGTTTGTTTGTTCATTTGTTCAGTTTGTTCATTCATTCATTCATTTAAATGCTCATTGATTCATTTGTTTGTTAATTTATTCATTCTTTCATTCATTCACTCACTCATGCATATTGAGTCATTTGCTTGTTCATTTATTTAGTCAGGTAATTTTCTCACTCACTCACTCAAATGATCCATTCATTCGTTTGTTCATTTTTTTATTCATTCGTTCATTCCCTCAAATGCTCATTCATTTATTTGTTCATTCGTTCATTTATTTATTTATTTATTTATTCACTCACACATGCTCATTTGTTCATTCATTTATTCAGTTAGTTTGTTCATTCATTCATTACTCACTCAAATCCTCATTCATTCAATCAAATTCTCATTCATTCATTCATTCATTTATTCAGTCAGTTTGTTAATTCATTCATTCCTTCATTCATTCATTAATTCACTCACTCAAATGCTCATTAATTCGTTCATTTATCCAGACAGTTCATTCGTTCATTCATTCATTCAAATGCTCATTTATTCATTTGTTCATTCATTTATTAATTAATTCATTCACTCACTCATGCACATTCATTCATTTGTTTGTTCATTTATTTAGTCAGGTAATTTACTCACTCACTCACTCAAATGCTCCATTCATTCGTTTGTTCATTCATTCATTCAAATGATCATTTATTAATTTGTTCATTCATTTATTCATTCGTTCACTCACTCATGCATATTGATTCATTTGTTTGTTAATTTATTTAGTCAGGTAATTTACTCACTCACTCACTCAAATGCTCCATTCATTCGTTTGTTCATTCATTCATTCCCTCAAATGCTCATTCATTTTCTTTCGTTCGTTCATTTATTTATTCATTAATTTCTTCATTTATTCAATTTCTCATTCATTCAATCTAATTCTAATTCATTCATTCAGTCAGTCAGTCAGTTTGTTCGTTTCATTCATTCATTCATTCAATCACTTACTCACTCAAATGCTCATTAATTCGTTCATTTATCCAGACAGTTCATTCGTTCATTCATTCATTCAAATGCTCATTTATTCATTTGTTCATTCATTTATTAATTAATTAATTCACTCACTCATGCACATTCATTCATTTGTTTGTTCATTTATTTAGTCAGGTCATTCAGTCACTCACTCAAATGCACATTGATTCATTTGTTCAGCCGTTTTAGTCATTTAGTTTCAGTCATTCATTCACCCCCCCTTTTTTTATTGTTTTATTGGATATCTTGCATTTCTTCAAAAAAAAAAAAATCCCAATTTATTACAGGAAGACTGATATAAAAAATAAAATATATTTAAAAATATATAATTTGCAAACTTACTGGCTTGTTTTGTCAATGAAAATATGTTTTAATGATAATTTAGAATGGTGCGTGGGTGTGTGTACCTAACTTTGGCTTGCTATTCACCTTTTAGACAGACATTTGTAGGTTAGGGGTATTAATTAACTTTAATATAAAAATATATTAAAGTTAAATTAAACGTTCAAATGATCAAAGGCATCTTAAACTATTTCTGGAATATGAAATATGAAGGGGAAAAAAAGCAAAACTTTGCACATGGACAGACTTGCGTGACTGTATAACTTGTAAATATGAACATAACTTGTAGAATTACCTATGTGAAGTAAGGATGTTGTTCAAATAATATATCAAATAAACCGTGGCATGCTTGTTAATCAACATTTATAAAAAACTGTGTTTGCGAAAAACTTGATGATATTATAGCTTAAGATTAAATTATTGTGGCAGAAAAGTACTGAATAGATGAAACATGTCTAAGTCAGTATATTGTTTGTTGCATGACCAGTCCAGAGTGATTCTTTTTAGAAGTCAAGTTTTCTGATGATCAAAAGTAATACTACAATACTATTTCAGCAGAGTCGTGAGTGTTGTTTTTAAAGTGCTGTGTCTAAATTAAAGTCTTGAGACCCTTGCGTGATTTCTCATTGAGCTGCACTTCATCTAACTGTTTTTGAATGCAAGACCATGTCTGGTGTGAATGACTCATTCAGTGCTGTCTGCTCTTGATGCAGATGGTTTGGTGAGGCATGATGCCTGCAGAAGCAGCTGAACTGCGCTGATTGCGCACTTGAAGAAACATGAAGGTGCACCATGGTGCCTCAAGCTTAAATGGCTAGGAAATTAAGATAAAATCCCTTAAAGAGATTACCTACTGGTCAACTGCATTTTTTTTTCTTGATGACATACTATTAAATAGCAAAATATATTTTTGTTACGATTAAAAAAAATACATAGGCGAGAGACTTACAAAACATGCGTTTATTTTTACAGGGATGAAGTGCACTATCGTTGAGCTGTAAAAACAAGTGAAGTATAACAGCTGGGAATAAGTAGTGTGATAATGGAAAAGGCAGGGAATGTGGGTATACGAGTATGTGTGAGAGAGAGCTCTTGTCAGTCTAGCGTGTTGTGACAGATGACAGGAGACGTGCAGTAGAGCCGTGGGTTATTTTTACTTCCAGGCATGTGGGCCGGGGCCAAGACCTCAACCACTGGCCAAGATGGGATAGCATTGTCTCTCAGCTGTCTCTTAACATAAACACCTGCCCAGGCTCTCAAAATGATTATACACTGCACTGTTTGAGAGCTTCCTGTCAGAGAGAACACATTCTTTTCCTCTCTTACCACTGCAGATTTCAATGAAACTGGCCCTTTATCTGTACAGTAATCTTAAACATTAATAACAGCATGTTGTTGGACAAACACGTTCAACACGTCTGTGACCTTCAGCTCGTGGAGGGTTTTGTTTGTGCACATTCATTTTATAACTCTAACATTGCCACTGGCAACATTCACTAGGATAATGCAAACTTCTCTTGAAAAATGTCTGCCTCATTCATAAAATTGAATTTCTAATGTTAATTAATTTGGACTGTTTTCACTGAGGAGTTAAGGGAGGCAGTGTCTGCTCAAGATATTAGAAAAGAAATAAGTTGTAGTACAAAAATAAAACAAAACAAAATATAACATTAAAAAGTGTATAAATCATGTTTCTTAAGCATATGTCTTTATTTAAAAGTGATAATATGGAGGAAAAAAAATATGAAGAAACAAGATGAAGTAGGTCAGAGGACACATTTCCACATCTCCTTTTGTCTTTCTAAGCGTGACGAAAGACTGAACTAATGGAGGTTTGAGTGACACTACATTGTACCCTATTGCTTTTTGATGCCATGGAGCATTGATGGATTTGTCTAGTTTGGTAAAACAATGGCAGCCGTCTAGACTGAGTTCAGGTGCACAGAAGTGTGAATAACATGAGCATTGAATCATTCATAGGAACTCTGGCGGTTTCATGCCATTACACAAGCTCTGATGGGCATGAAACTCATCAGTGGCTTGCACTTTTATAAATCTAGTACAGAATAGGGCCTGAAACTCTTAAAGCGAGATTAATATTTCTCAGCAAAGGGTCAGTGCAGACTCTTCAGAGAAGGTTGCAAGTAACAGTGTTGCAGATTTGGCCTAAATTAAGTTGTCACTCACTAGATGAAATATTGATTTGTAGACTTATAAACATCTATTCTTGCCATGAATTATAGAAAGATTAGCTGTTATTTTTCATCTTATAATAAGGTGGGTGACATGACTAAATTAGTTAGCTTGACAAATGTAAAGCTGTTTGCTATGGAGCTTAGTTGTATCGATTTGTTATTTATTGAACAAACATTCATACAAACAAAACGCATGAGGACCAAAATTCAGATTTTCAATTAGGGATGTAACAATATCAAAATCTCACAATATGATAGTATTTCCAAATGAAGTCCACGATACGATATTTATTGCGATTTAAGAAAAGAAAAAAAGACAAATGAAGACTTGGAAAAGAAAGTTAAATTCTTCTATCTAATGCACTTTGAGAGGTCAAAATAAGGAGCTCCAACTTAGGTTCTTAACTAAGAAAGCTTGTCAGAAAAATGTAAGTGAATTAACTTGTACCTGAACTTTAAAGGGGATTCATCCCTCTTTTCATTTGTGATGCACTGTCTAAATTACATTTACATTGGGAAGCCAAACAAATTAGAATTTAATAATAAATTACAACAATTTTATATTATTGTTATTTTTATGACGGTAATTGCCATAGGCATATATTGTAAAACAATTGAACTGTAAAATAAATAAAAAATAATATTTCATAGATATGTTATTTTTGCTTTACACTACAGAAGGGAAATTACAATACTACTATCCTAATTTCTACACTTGAAAAAGATGTTTTAGAATTTGTAAAACCATTTAAACTGCTAGCTGTCAGCAATTCATACTGCACTTTTAAGCTTTTATTTTGATTGAAAACTCCAGCTTCAGTGAAAACAGGCTTACAAAAACACATCTCACAAATCTAGTGAAATGCAGTAATCATCTGCCACGAAAAAAAGCATAACTGGTGGCCGTTGCGTTTCCAAACGTGTGCTAAACTCGCAGTACATGCAGTAAGCAGATGCATTCATCGTTTTATATTGTTGTGTGACCACAATGATATCGAGACCGTTTTGCTATCGCATTACCATGATATTTATAATACCGTTCCATCCCTATTGTCAATACATATGTATCTACAAATGAACTGCTAAAACTGTAAATGACCTGCATACACTGCTGGGACACCACAAGGTGAATTATGATGCACTTAAACATTTTAAAGGGAAGAGGACTCAGTGCAACAGATTATCACTCAATATCACATAACATTGATGGCACCCTGAAGAACTAGTCTCGTATTGATCTGGCTAAAGTAGTCTATGGATGTCTTTCTATAGTGAGCTGCCTTGCTGTCCAAAGCCGCTTTGCGGCACTTAACATTGGCAGTGATTTACAATGACAAATCAACATTACATTGTTCTTTTTTTAATGAGAGTTGGTAATTTGTTGACTTTTGCTTTTTGGCCACTACGCGAATCAAGCATTATGCATGAAAATACACAGCATACACAAATAGGGTGAAACAGTCCAGATAGTTACTCATTTTGATTTGGCCCACATCCTACGGAAGCCAGTTTCCACCACTATATTTAAATAATAATAATAATAATTGCATGATATAATCTCACAATTGCGAGTTCTAAAGTCAGAATTGCGAGATATAAGCTTGCAATTCTGAGAAATAAAGTAGGAATTCTGTGAAAAAAATCAGAATTGCGAGAAACTCACAAGTCTGACTTTTTACCCCCAGAATTGTGACATAAACTCACAATTACAAGTTAAGAATTGTGTGATATAAACTTGCAATTCTGAGAACATATCAGTTCTTTTTTCCCCCTTAAAATTGGGCTTTATACTCGCAACTGCGGGTTTATATCTCACAATTATAAGGGGAAAATTTGTCAGAATTGTGAGATAGAAACTGGCAATTGGAAGAAAAAAGGTCAGACTTTCGAGATACAAATTTGCGAGAAAATATCAGAAAATGTTGCAATTCTGACTTTATTTCTTGCAGTTGTAAGTTTATATAACACAATTCTGACCTTTTTTCTTGTTTATATCTTGCAGTTCTGTCTATATAACTTGCAAATTGCGAAAATGCAATTCTGAGATAAAGACAGAATTGTTAGTTTATATCTAACAATTCTAACTCACAATTCCAAAATTTTATCATGCAATTCTGAGAAAAAAGTCAGAATTGCGAGTTTTTATTTTATAATTCTGAGTATTTCTCGCAATTAGTTTATCTTGCAATTCTGACTATACCTTGCAATTGCACGTTTATAACACAAAATTCTGACTTTATAACTCGCAATTGTAAGTTTATATCACGCAATTCTGACCTTTTTCCTTGTTTATGTCTTGCAGTTCTGTCTATATAACATGCAAATTGTGAACATGCAATTCTGAGAAAAAGACAGAATTGTTAGTTTATATCTCACAATTCTAACTCAAAATTCCAAAATTTTATAATCTGAGAAAAAGTCAGAATTGCAAGTTTTTATTTCATAATTCTGGCTATTTCTCATAATTGTGTTTATATCCTGCAGTTCTGGGAAAGTTAGAATTGTTAGTTTATATCTTGCAATTCTGAGTATAACTTGCAATAGCAAGTTTATATCACAAAATTCTGACTTTATAACTCGCAATGCAAGTTTATACCATGCAGTTCTGAAAAAAACAGTCAGAATTGTTAGTTAATATCTTTTATGAATTATGAGATGATACTTTTTTTTAACTCAGTGATGGAAACGGCTTTCATATACAACTCAAAACAACTCTTTATCTCAGAATTGCATTTTCGCAATTTGCAAGTTATATAGACAGAACTGCAAGATATAAACAAGAAAAAAGGTCAGAATTGTGTTATATAAACTTAAAACTGCAAGAAATAGTCAGAATTGCAACATTTTCTGATATTTTCTTGCAAATGCAAGTTTGTATCTTGAAATTCTGACCTTTTTTCTTCCAATTGCCAGTTTCTATCTCACAATTCTGACAATTTTTTTTCCCCTTATAATTGTGAGATATAAACCCGCAATTTCGAGTATAAAGCCCAATTTTAAGGGGGAAAAAAGAACTGATATGTTCTCAGAATTGCGAAGGTGTTTTTCTCATTCTCATATTTTATAGATTTCAGACAAATGGACATTTTCTCTGTGTCTTCATAAACAACTAGCTATTTTGGTTATAATTTCCCTCTCCACCTCCTCCTCCCTAAAGATATGTGCCAAAAACCCACTGAACTAATGAATGAAACCATCTATCTAAAAACAGCTCTTTATGCTTCCTTGTACTGACTAATGTAACAGACCGCAAGGGGGTCTGCATTATGAATATCAACACAATGAAACTCTTTACTTTAACTAATTGTTCCCTTTAGATTGTGTGACAGGTTGCGCTGAGGCTCACAGAGTACGCCGAAACTGAAAGGCAGAGAAATCATTTAGACTTTCAGTGCTGTAAAAACATAATTAGAGCAAAAAGCCCTGATGCCCCTCTACAAATCAAGCCATCCAGAACACTCAGTGTTTATCCCTCATATTTAGAAATCACACTCATTTGAACCAGCCGAGCCCATTTATGAATGCACATTATTCTGACATGACCTTAGTTCAAGATTCATTTGGCCTGAAAAAAAGCATTTCTGTGTTTAAGTTTGTTAATTTACTAGCTGTGATTAGAGTTGTTGGGTTTTTTTTAATTGCATAATGTAATTATGTGATTACGTAGAGTGGTATAGGTAATGTAAATTAGAAAAACAAAAACATTTTACGTGCATTTGGAAAAATAAATATATAAATGGCAACCAAAACATAATTTCAGTGCATATTTGGCTTCATTAAAAGCCATCAAATATTGATGTGCTCACTGTGCAAGGCTTTGCTTTTTTTTTTTTTTTTTTTTAATTCTGTAATCAAAATACTTATGCTTTCATGCGACCTTTGCACTTTAAGGGGTTGCATCCTTAATATGCTTGAATTTCTGCTTTAATTAATAATATGTCTGGCCTAAAGGCCTAAAGCATTATATTTTATACAAAAAAAAAGAGAGAGAAGAGTCCTCTTACTTTTCTGTGTATAAGCTGAGCTCAGTTGTTGGGCTGCTCATCTGCCAACGTTTTAAATGAAAGACACATTCTTTGGCCAGGCTGCAGAGTGAAGAATAATTATTTCCAGAGAACCTGCCGTAAGACAAATGTATTTGTAAATTGTGTGTTACAATTTTGTAAAGTTGTTTAGTAAAGGTATAATTTTCCATTTTATAAAAATTAATCTTAATTCTATTCTATTCTGCCAGGACTCCTTTCAGCTGGCATTGATAAAACTATTCCGGCTTCCTTGAGGTAATAAAAAACGATGTCTGGCCAACACTAGGCTTTTGTGCTTTCCTCTTTATTGGCATTCGCAAGGCAACAAGACACAAAAAAATATGAATGCCTATAGAGGAACAATGCTGCCTTCCAGACATATTTTTGCTGCCTCAAAGGTCCTTTAAATGATTTTTTTTCCTAATGTAATCCCCACTACCAGATATGACTAAAATGTGTGTCCTAAGAATTCAAACATGGACAGAAACACAGTTTGGTTGACGTGTCATTACAGTGAATGGTGTTGAAGAGAATGCTGTTAGAAAAGCGTCTAAAATTAATTACAGCTTGGCTACATTTTGGCCCAATGCTCAAAATGTGTGTCGTTTCTAAACAAAGAGTGAATATATTGTGTTTTTAGTAACTTGTAGATCCATTCGAGACCTGCTCGGAAGGCATTGGCTCTGTACAGTAGCTCCCCCTGGTAGCACCTTTCGGAACTGCACTTATAATGAAGGCCATTTTATCCTGTTATCTTTCTAACCACAGGAGGTGAAATTCTCAGGGGAACTTGGTATATGCTCTAATGCTGCTTTATAAATACAACTCTAGAGTCATTGAGTTTAGTCACTTAACAGAAATCACTTACTTTTCATTTCTCTAGCGACCTCTTATCGGTATATTTAACCATCTGCTTGGACAATCTGAGCTTCTTATATTTCCATAACAGTGCCAAAAATAAAAAGATCATTGTGACCATTTGGTCTTTCCAATTTCCATACAACTTTGAGATTCTGAAGGCTCGGTTGATTTGAGGTTTCCTATGAACTCCACATGACGTGACGTGGTGTAACTTGGGGATATTCGGATGTGCTTGAACTTTACAGGTGGGTTTTGATTTCTTTGTCGTGGAGGCAAATGAGGACAATGTTTAGTGGAGTTTAGAAACTACATTTCATCTGCCTATGGATGAGACTGCAGAATGTCAGAAAGACTGCAAATGACAGGAATTGAAGGGTAAATGCATGTACGACAAATTCAATTTACTTCACGCTGTGCTGATTTGAACCTGCATTTAAGCAGATTCAAATGAGCTTATCTTACACACCTCGATGCTCTAATGCATTTTAAAATCCAGACACTGTCCATGCATTCGACAGGATAAGACTTTGTTTTTGACATGCAAACATTCAAAACATCACATGGTATATGAAAGCAAAATGAAAAAGTTTACTTCCACCCCATACCATTTAAAAAATAACGGTTCTTTAGTGGAACTTGGAGTCTTTCCATATATGGAATCTTTCCATTCCACAAAAAGTTATTAATAGTGATTGTTTAGATTGTTAAAATGTTCTTCACACTATGAAAGAATGGTTCATTGTAGTTTAAACCGCTTATTCCGGCAAATGACTGAAAAACCTTAAGCAATTTGATACATTTATCTCTGGAAGACTTTGGAAGAAGCATTTATCCAATTCAAAAAGCTCTTCTTTCAGAACTCAGCGTAATATCCTTAATGGCTCAGGCCTGATGATGGATTTTCAGAGAAAACTGGCGCAGTTTTGGATCTTTAGCTCAACTCTGGAACTGCTCCGCGCCATTTATGAGGAATCTTGTACTTTAAAACCCGCTGTCAGTTCGAAGTACTCTGTAATCCTTTAAAAAACTGAAGACATTCATTTACTGACGCCTTGATCCGAGAGTGGCTTGCCAGTTGTATTCGGTCAATGTCACGTTCTGTTTTATAGCCCCAGTAGCTTTTTATCAGGCCTGAGTGTAGTCACTTTTTTTTTTTTTTTTTTTTTTTTTTTACAGCCCACTGCTGGCTTTGGTGTGCATGGGAGTCTGGACAGCTGGACCTGCCAGAAAAATACACCTCAGGGAGTAGTCAGTTCCCACTCAACTACTGTTCACGTTGGCTGAAGTTCAGAGTTTATCCAAAATATTGGACTAGAGAGAAATATTATTGACTTCTTAGTGAGCAATAGATTCATTTGCCAGTAATTGTTTGCCTGCTTGCTTGATCAACACAAGTGCCTTGTTAAAAATATCCTGTTTAATTTATGGTCAAAAAAAAATCTGCAGTTGTGGTAGCCAGAAATTCAGATATTGCATGATGGCACATTGGTCTCTGTATATTTTACAACTTCTAACCATGTGTATATATTCCAATCTACTTAAACTACCAAAATCTGCCTTTTATCTTAAAGGGGACATCAGATGCTTATTTTCCACAAGTTGGTATGATTCTTTAGGGTCTTCATGAAATGTCTGTAAGATGCATAGGCTACATCAAAATTACTGAATGCTCGTGTAAAACAACTCCCTTTCTACCTTGTCAAAAACATTTCACATCGAGCTGTTTTGATGTATGTCTCTTTAAATGATAATGAGCTACTGCTCACTCCACCCCCTTTTCCTTTTTTTTTTTTGGCATATTCTGTGGTGCGTTACCATCAAAAACAATCCACTGCGTTCTTAGTGGCTCTGTTGGGAGAGAATGAAGACTCTTTATGTTCACTTTTACATCCAACTACAAAACGCCTCCATTGCTTCCGAGACATTGTTGTCGCTATAGCTGTTCGAGCGCAGAGAAAACGGTGGACAGCGTACAAGTGCCTGAGGGTGGAAATATGCTAATACGGGGCATTCCGTCAGCAGTTGTGGGCGGGGCTTGAGCAGTATGACATCATACTGCTCAGAAAATCAAAATGGCTTGATAAGAGAGTTTGTGGTATATTTGGGGATTAAAAAACAGAGTGAATGAATTTTTATCACTGTAGAGTGGTTGTGTCCACACTGCTAAGACACATTTATATGCAAACACCATGTAAAAGTGAATTTTGCATGGAATGTCTCCTTTAAAATCTACTGATAACCATCTTAATAACACAGGTGGTACAACAGAAAACCATATTATAAACAGCACTAAAAAGACAAAACACAAGACAAGACACAATGGTACCTTTCACATGAATACTTGCCACTGGGGCGTTACCCTTAAAAAGATACTCATATGTATCATAGTTATCTTTAAGGTACTAATATGTGCACTTTAGGTACAAAGGTGTACCTAAAGTGTGCCATACTGTATGTACATCAGGCAACACCCTTATATAACCTACATTACTGATAACAGAAATAAGAAACAAAGCTATTTGCAGTATGTAAAATATAGTAATATGTGATATGTCAAACAGGGACTTAGGGGAATGTACTTTTGCTGTTTTTCACTGTAAATGATATAATTCATAGTCTTTACTTGCTAAAATCATACATTGACAGTATTGTGCGTAAGGAATAATTGACGACGGGCCATTGAACTCTTAGAAAATAATGCACAACTGAGGTGGTGATGCGGCCACAACGCAAAGTGGAGCATTATTTTCTGCTTATACTACGGTTCCGCTTATATTACGGTTGGCACACCTCAAGACAGTGATCAGATGATATATTTAAGGGCATTCGTCCGATTTTTGTCCTTAAAATGCTATTGTGAGTAGGATTCATTTCTTACGCAGCTCATCCAATGCTTCCGTTGCTAGTTTCAAAACGTCAGACCTAGTAATGACGCTTGAGCCATCGAGTTAATAGCCAGGCAGGCAGGCAGAGAGAGAGAGAGAGAGAGAGAGAGAGAGAGAGATCAAACTCGTGAATTATCTTTTTGAGTCTGTGCGTCTGTCAGAAGTGAACGGCAGCAGAGTCTCTACTAATAGTGACACTTTAAGTTCATTTTCTTCAGGAACAGCGCCGTTGTTACCTCGCTTGTGAGAAATGCCTATTTCTCAGTTAATCATCAGACCTGCGCTAACAACATTAGTGCGTATGCTAAAAGGGTGTGCAAACTGTATGTGTGTGCGTCTCTAAGGGAGAAAGAGTGCGAAAAATAGATTATGTGCTTTCCGTACATAATAAAACGTAATTTTGTGGCAAAAACATGGAAATAACCTGCCATTTTTATCCTATTGATTACTGTATTTATTTGTTTGGCCAGTGTAGTTTTGGGTTTTGGTTATGCTGTTGTAGGCTATAAGGACCTTTGAAATAACTGAAATCATGTGGCGAAGAGCTGCTTGGAACTACGTTTGCCGTGCGTTTCCCTGAAAATAATGCACGCCTTAGAACATTCATCAGCCAGTCAGATTTAAGCATTCAACAGCCCCGTAGTATAAAGTGCAATAATGTGTAACACGATGTTGGCAGCACATTTTACAGTCCTCATGGACCTACTATGTACTTTTTAGTAATTCAGTAACTGGGTAGTAAGCACAGTAGCTAACATTAACCCATGCAGATACCTTATATTATTCAGTAGCTACTTTACTACAGTGTAGATAAGTACACTTTTTATACACAAAGTGCATGTACTGTGTTTATATAAGTAAAAGGACAATGTTACAGACAGTTTTACAGTGTGCCTATTGCCAGTGTAATGCTTTTATTAATGTTTGCTTAAATTCAGCAATTTGACAAAAATGTACTTGGGGGAACTTTTTCGCAAGAAGCGCGAAATATGTACCAATAAGTACATATCACTGTAGTTTCCAACAGAAACGCCCACTGAGTGGTGCTAAATGAGTGTTCACGTAAAAACGCAATCGCAAGTATGCCGTTTTAACTTGTTTTTCAATCTCTCTCTCTCTCTCTCATCTTTCAGCACTTTCATCGAGAGTCATGTTTTTATCAGGATTTGTACCTCCTAAGTCCAATCCTAAGCAAGTTGCTGCCTGAGCTACCCTGTCGTGTACACCTAAACCTACCCTTACAGTATTAAAAACATAGTGTTGATAGCATAATCTCATAGGTAGCATAATTTGACAGAACACGGGAAAAGCAAAACATATGGAGCTGTATTCATAACTGTGTACGAAAACGATTAAAAAAGGCTCGCTGTTTTATTTGGAAACTGCAGTGAAATGTACTTATTGGTATGTATTCCTCCAGGTATGTTTTTGAGATTAAGTTGCTATACTGGATTACTAGCCAGTTACTAGCCAAGGGAAATTGGCAGTAGCTGTTTCTTGGGGTTTGTATATTTTTGAAAACTTGACCGCACCCGACTATAAAAAGCTATTGAACATTTCATTAAACACATTTTGACCTTCTGTGACAACATACCCAAATATTGGGCATAAAACCAAATCCACTGCTAGTGAAAAACAAACATTTGTGTAATTGGACTTTTGAACTTTTACATGCTGAAATGTTGACAGCTTCCTAATATATTATAGAATTTTAGGGGAGAATAAATTATATAGGTACAATTTACATTTTTGGTTGGGCTAACCATTCTTTCTATTTAAAGAGTTTGATCAAAACTGTCTTCGTAGTTTCTTCTTAGCATGAAGCACTGAATGAATAAACAGTGATCTGTGCTGTTCACAGAAAGTAGTTTGCCTCACGAATGCTTATCTTCAGTGGGGCAATGAACTTTGGATTGGGACAGAGTTCACAGTGAACAGGAGCAAAAAAAAGAAAAAATATGTCTTTTGAATATGCCAATCTCGTTTTTTTTTTTTTTTATCCTTCAGTGCGTTTGAGTCACTTTGTTTTAAGTGTAGCCAGCCAATGTCACAGCATTGCAAAAGCATTAGTTCATGAATATTAATTAGGCTAAGTTGTGTACCATCCTAGTAACTTTCCATTGTGATGAAACTTCATGCTCAAATATGACAAGTTTTGATAAGCAATCATGTGATGTTTTTGTTTTCTGTTATTAGTCTGAAGGTCAAGCTTTAGCCGAGCATGAATGTCAGTGAACAAAAATAAAGTGAAATAATTGTAACACTACTTTCAGTGACATCCAGAATTGCTGTTTTTCTGCAAAAATGTACTTAAACTGTGAATTTTGGGTCCGTAATTCATTTTGATCAATGCACGAGCTCAAACATGTTTTATTTGATAACATCATACTTACATCTGTCTCAGTATTTTGTGGGTCAGTGGATAAATGCCTAGATCAAATGAGTGACAGAAAAATGAATGTGTGTGTCTGCGAGAGAGAACGTCACTGCTTTATAAAATCCTCTGCTGATGACAACCACAGCCAACACTCAGAAAAACAATAAAAAATACAAAAAAATTCAATACATCACCCCTTTTAAAGAGAAAAACACCCTCATAAAGTGCCATGCTTCAACATAATCTCTGAACATATGAAAAACGAATGAGTACTTTAGCTTTCAAAGCTGCAGTCCTTCCCAAAACCAAGACCTTTAATCACAATGAATCCAAGTGTAAATCCATTGTTTGAATTTAATTACTCGAACTGAGACACAGCCTTTCCTCTCAAATTAACATGCATGCTTGCTAATTATTAATACTTCCCTAGTAGGCTAGTCACTCATCATGGGGTCAATAACCCATGACAGCGGTATTTATTTATGCTTGGCATTTCAGTGGCACTCACTAACAGATGCATGGGCCTGATGACTCCCACATGGAGACAGTTACCGCTGTGTCACTAAAAGCAGGGGATCACGATGTTACACGGGTGGATTGAAGCTGAAGGACAGCGTTAAGGTTGAGTGGAGTCTGGGGAGTGTTATAAAGAGACTGTTAGTCAGGGCAGGGGGGTTAAAGGAAGGACTGTTGGAGGGAAGTGTCCGGTCGAGTTCTTCCTGTACAATCATTAATCATTTAAAGGGATAGGTCACCCAGAAATTAAACTTGTCATTATTTACTCACCTTTCTGTCATTCCAAACCTGTGTGCTGTTAGTTTTCCATTGAAAGGAAAAGGAGAATTGTTGAAGAATCTTAACAAAGCTCTTCTTTCATGTTGTGTAGTTTCTATGTCACAAGCACCGCCTCCTCAAACTTTCCCCATCTGCCATTGGTCAAACAAACAGATAGTCCCGCCCCTAACCCATGCCTTTGGTTAAGAAAATTGGTGCCGAGTTTCAAACTGCCTTCAAAATTTTTTTTTTTTTCCCTTGTGTTTCTAAATGAATAAATCAATCCATAAAATTGTGAACATTTTAAATAACTGTTTTCCATTTGCATATATTTTAAAATGTAATTTATTTGTGTGATGCAAAGCTGAATTTTCAGCATCATTACTCCAGTCTTCAGTGTCACATGATCCTTCAAAAATCATTCTAATATGCTGATTTGCTTCTCAAGAAACATTTATTATTGTTATCAAGCAAAGAAAGTCAAGAAAGTCTTTTTTGTTATTTTGGAAACTGATTTTTTTTTTCCAGGATGAATAAAAAGCATGTAGAATGTTGACTAAAAAGTTTTACTCTTTAGTCAACATTCAATCATTCATTCGTTAATTTATTTGTTCATTCATTTTTTTACACTTTATGTATTTATTTAACTGTAATAACCTTGATAGAAAGTTCAGGTGAACAGCCTTTGAATTTAGAAAACTGTTTATAAATGTCTTTACTGTTACATTTTAATTATTTTTTTGTTTGGCAAATAAAAATATAAATTTCTTAAAAAAAAAAAAAAAAAAGACTTCAAACTACAGTGTGTATGCAGGGTTTGGAATGACATACACTACCAATCATATTTTTGAATGTCAGATTTGTAATGTTTTTAAAGCCTCTTCTGCTCACCAAGTCTGAATTTATTTGATCCAAAGTACAGCAAAAACAGTAAAATGTTATTAAATGCATATTATAATGATTTCTGAAGGATCATGTGACTGGAGTAATGATGCTAAAAATTTAGCTTTGATCACAGGAATAAATTACATTTTAAAACATATATTTAAAATATAGAGAAAGCAGTTATTTTTAATAGTAAAAATATTTCAGAATATTACTGTTTTTGCTGTCTTTTGGATGAAATAAATGCAGGCTTGGTGAGCAGAAGAGACTTATTTAAAAAGCATTAAAAATTTTACTGTTCAAAAACTTTTGACTGTTAGTGTACAGGTGAGTAAATGTGATATTTTTTTTTTTTTGTATTTTTGCATTAACTGTTTCTTTAAAGGCTCCTACTGTTTTCTTTTTGTGCAGCAGAAAAAACACACAACTCTGTATTTAGCTGCAACTTGAACAACGTTTGAAGAAACAATACCGCTAATGGGGTTTCAGCATTTCATTGTGACTAAGCATATATATGTTGCAATTGCTCTGTGTGAGGAGTTGAGTGTAATGATGGACCTCCCAGCAATTCTTCACACACAAAAATAAATCACACAGCAGAGGGGAGCACATTTCCACAGACGTAGCACAGCAGTGGATCTCATTTACGGCATGTTTGTCGCATGATGACTTTGTGATGGTGCATGCTTCCATATCCTAATCTTTACACTGAAGAACATAATGTTTACATGCAGAAGACATTATGGAATTATGCATGTTCTGTCACATTGTATATGCGGTGAATGAGTTACAGCACTGCCTGCGTTTTCTTTAGACCCCTAAATGGAGAGCTTCTGTGTATGTATCATACATGTTATCAAATTTAGAACAATCGGTTCCAATAAAGCTTTAGGTGCCTTTAGGTGTTAAAAGTGACACAGCAAGGACTATAGTTATAACAATAGAGTCAAAAGTCTGATTACAAAAGTGTGATTTCTCAAGCTGTGATTTCTTCTGTCTTTTTTTTTTTTTTTTTCTTTTTACAGTAGTGAAAATATTACTAAATGTTTGATATAGCTGTTGGATAAACCCTCACTGACATTTCTCAGCTATATCATTTACAAACACTGACTTCTCCGGACAGGGGTATTTTCATTAATATCAGGTTACATAAATGTTTGTTTTTACTTTATACAGTGTAACATTTACAGTTACAGTTTCTGTTGACCGGAAAATGATTTGACGTTTTTCTTCAACCATACTGCGTCATAATTGTTTTGCTGTTAAAATTTTGCTGAAAATCAAATACTGTTTGATGGCAGGTTCTACTGTGACAACTTACCCCATATAAAGTGACAACGTGCACGTTATTGGGGCATGTTGTCACAAGAGGTTAATGTGTGTTCAGTGAACTGCATCAGTTTCTTGGGCAATATTTGTGCAAATGTTAAATATCTTTGTTGTAGCCAAATTTTACTGTTTGCCTTACGTTAAAATTAGTCTAGCTTCATAAATACTGACTGGAATATAATGTATTTTTGTTTTGTAACAATACCAGCAACACTTGTGAAGTGGAGAAATCAAAATAAAGTAAAATAATAATTACGAGTATAGCCTCAGTCTTTTCTTTAGAGGGTTTGCACTTACATCATGAATTGGTCAGTTTCCTGGATGTGCGGCCATATTGCCGATACTCAGATGTAAACAACAGCATGGATTGCACAATTAACGTACTACTGAATAGGTTGTTCTGCTAATTTATGCTGTCTAAACCACAGAAAGAAAAATTGTGTAAACTGCTAAATCATATAGAGAAAGTCTTAGTAAGCATGAAAGGGCGCAATAGGGGTAAAGATGCATAGAAGCAGTTAATTTTTCACCTACCTGACTGGAAATAATAAGAACCAACACAAATGTTGTCAAGATTCTTGCCTTGGAAATCCCGGTTCAGCCTGGCCACAAACACCTAGTTTTTTGCACTCGTATTCTGTTTTTCCTGGTCAGACCAATTAGTACAGCCCAAACATGACAATAATTGATCATTTCAGCAGCAATAATCAACAAAATATGCGAGTTTAGTTTGTTATTGTTTACGTTTTGTGCCGCCAACTAATGCCAAATGATTCTGTGGCAGATTGACGACGCGTCGTGAAAACCCTACATCTTAGTAAACAGATGCTATTAGTACTTGTTGCCATAATGGATATTAGCTCAGGTAATATTAATAAAAGTAATGCTGTTTGTTACTTTTACATAAAATTATCTAACATTAGTCTCACTCTGTTGACTGTAATTAACGCGGTCATTTAGTTAATTGTATAATGCAGTTAGCAGTGGTCAGTGGGCTGAGTGTTGACGTCAGGCTGATGATGCAGACAAGCGCTCCGCAGCTTCACTTTGAGCACTTCATTGTGTTCGTGCACTGGAACTCATGTGTGTCACTCACCGCAGACCGGTCACGCCAAATCTGAAGAGCAGATTGATAGTCTCCGACGGACTCATCTCGCATCAATCCATGCAGGATTGGATTACGTGTTAAATCCTGCGCTGGGATTCAGTTTTGCTCCTCTGAAGATGCCCGCTTGTGGATCGCAGATTGGGGACTTTCGCGGAATTAAACGAGCTAAAGGTAAAACACTTTTGATTTGTTTCTCTGTGTCCTTTGCGACAAGTTTGTTTTTTCCTGAATACTGAAAGTAAACAATTTTCTGCTTTTTGTGTCTAACAATAAAAGGGAAGTTAAGTGAAAGCGACATTTTAATCTGAGGGTTATCCCTTTTGACGTACATAAAATTGTTTATTTTGGTTTAGAAAATAAGTAACACATAAAGTAAATCTTCTGGTTTATGCAAGTTACTCTTGCGAAAGGCAGCTCTTAAAAACAAGTTGTCTGATTGCTTAACCTTAATCTTATCAATGCAAGAGTTTGTGAGTACAAAAACAGCATGCTATGTAAACATACACTACAGACGAAGCTATAAAATAATATCTTGTTTTTTGTATGCGTCACATGTATGTTAACAAACGCGAATAGTAGCTTAACTTTAGCATGTCGATTTTGTGTTCGGCACTTGAATTTACGCCAAATTGAAGTCATGACATTTCGTTTTATAGCTGTTTAGAGCAGGCTACCATTATTTTATAGTGTTTTCCACATTTTAAAGTGAGTCCTGTCAGTGCCACGCGTGGTCTGTTCTCTCTCTCTGTTTCCCCGCGCTGACAGGAACTGAGAGGATTCACTGACAAGCCAGTTGTTGATATTTTATGTATTCATAAATTGAGCCAGATGACCTTTTAATCGTATTTTAATAACGCATTTGCTTATTGTAAATTTTGGATAATAGTGCAATGTTTCTTTCTTTACTGAAGTAGGTAAGCCTATTCCTAGATTTTAGCAATCACAAAGAACCGAAGTGCAAGCTGAAAAAACTGAGGGATCACCTTTAGTTCAAATGTATCGATACATTTTAGCTGATCATTTACTTTCATGTGCTTGCTTGTTGTAACCTTTATTCCTGCTGTTCGAAACCTAATCGGAAACGGTAGGTTGTGAGTCATCACAAAGTTTTCACAGTTGTGCTGACGGTTGGTTCTGTTGTATTTATTTTTGTTGTATTCATGTTTTCTTCTGTGACCTCTTATTTTGGTGACGCTGACTTCACACATCTGCATTTTTTTTAACATGCACTATATATATCTCCACATGTTTTTGACTGCAACAAATTAAATGATGCACCTTTTAAACTATAAACAAAACGTATTATTACTAAAATATATAGCCGCAGGTAATCACATCTGAAGTGTTATTACTTTTATATGACAGTTCTGTTAATAAGACATTGAATAATTAACAAATTTTGTCTTTCGAATTTTTCCCTCAATGACAACAGTTCCAAAAGAAGTCAAAGCATCAAGCTTTGTGAATCACGCTTGAAAGCGCAAGCCACTCTGCAAGCCTTTAGATTTTCACCCTTAAATATAAATCAAATTTCTGGAATGTTATAAATGGTGTTTATAACAGTTTCAAAACTGACAATTCAAAATTCAAAAATTGACCCCATAGCGCTATTCGCAAAATGTATTTTTTCCCATTTGTGCTATTGCAACTTTTCATTTATTTATTTTATTTATTTATTACTCACCCAGGTAGCACACATACATCTGCAAGATGTCTGTTAAAGGAGAAGTCCACTTCCAGAACAAAAATGTAAAGATAATTTATTCACCCCCTTTTTATCCAAGATGTTCATGTCTTTCTTTCTTCTGTCATAAAGTAATTGTTTGGAAAACATTTCAGGTTTTTTCTCCATATAATGGACTGATATGGTGCCCCGAGTTTGAACTTCCAAAATGCAGTTGTAAACGATCCCAGCCAAGGAAGAAGGGTCTTATCTAGCGAAGCGATCGGTTATTTTCAACAAAAATTAAATACTTTATTTTTTTTAATCTCAAACGCTCATCTTGTCTTGCTCTGCCTGAACTCTGTGTATTCTGGCTCAAGACAGTTAGGGTATGTAGAAAAACTCTATTTTCTCCCTCAACTTCAAAAATCATTTTAAAATCATCCTGCATCAGTGCAGAAGTACCAACCCAGTCTTTGCAAAGTGAACATGCAAAGAAGATCAAACACCCTGAACAAAAAAGGTAAAACAACAATATAGGACGATTTTGAAGTTGAGGGAGAACATGAGATGAAAGTTTTTCGGCATACCCTAACTGTCATGAATCAGAAAAAAAAATGATGTCCTGTAGACTTATTGCAGATGAGCAAACACTCTAAAAACATATGTCTTGCAGATGTCAAATAGAAGTCGACGTGATGTGTGTGTGCTCAGGGCTTCCATATAGATTGATTTGTTGTTTGTGTGATACCTGCACTTTGTCCAAAAAAAAAAAAAAAATGCAGTAATTCGGGTCCAAAACAACAATGGACCAACTTTCATTGTATTGCATGAAAATAAAAAATCTAAATATTTTCAAAAACATGACATTTATGACTCAAAAAGAACTGAAGTCCCATAAAGAAAAGATGGCAGCATCCAGGTCTAAATTCTTCTTGGGCTGCATGTGTCAACCAAGCGACTGCCATTGAGATGAATGGGAATGCTAATGGATAGCTCTCTCCAGGTGTTATGGACTTTTTTGGGTCAAAATCAGCTTAATTGAGTGGATAACCAGCCAAGCTGGCAACACTGGTTGCTTCCACGTCAGAGATGTGTATCTGGACTCAACATCTGCTTTGTACTGGTTCCTAAAAAAACTGAATTATCTGTGAAGAGTGAACACATGTTTACTATGTTTGCAATGCAAACATAAACCCATCCAGACTGTTTTAATGCTTGAGGGGACCTGAAGTGGCCGTCAACCATCTGATGCGTTCAGACATTTACAGGTTCTATTATCAGCTACAGCATCACACAGAAACTGTTACAAGACAAGATAGGATTTTATAACAAGCGATTATGCACTAGAGAAAAGGTCTTTCGGTTCACAGGGTACAAACCTCAAAGCATGCTGTACTAGAATAATTTTCAGTAATTTATTTATATTTACATGCTGGGATAGTGACAGTATGTGACACACTGATTTTGTGTTGTTTCACTCTTATTTTCCCTTCTCATTGAAATCCAAACCTCAACGCATGCCCTGAGGCGCACAGACCTCGTCTGCCATGGATTTTGCTTATTATAGACCTTCAAGAAAAGTTATATCTTGCATTTGCATCACTTTTTGTCAGCTGAACCTGCAGGCTGAGGAAGTGGTCTAATGATGGCAGCGTGTGTAACTGGGGGCCTTTCGGTTGTACTTTATATGGTCATAAATGTCTCCACATAACCTGATGCCATCATCCATTTTCGTGGTTGTAGAAGCTATTTTTTATTTTTCCAACTTTGACTAATTTAGAGAACATTCATGTTTGGGCCTTGACAATACAGAGAACACACACAAAAATTAACAAATTTGTATTGTCTTATCACGTCCAAACAAGTTCCAGAAGCCAAATGTAAACCCAAAGCTTCAGATTAACGCATGTGAGCGATGGCACTGGTGCAACCAAGTCCTACAAACACTAGCAGGAGACAAAACACAAGTAAACAAACCCACTGTGCACATAATTGGTCTGTGCTGTACTGTTCATTTTGGGTTGCAATCTGTGTCCTACTTCAGAGCATTCGGCTTTTTGCTGTTTCACATAACTCGGCACTAATGGAAAAGAGTTGGGCACTTTTGTAGCCACACAAAACTACTGCAAGTATACTTTAGGTACACCTTAAATGTTTTGCATTTAAAGACTGATATTATTCAAAGATCATACAGTCATCAGCAATAGTGACATTAAAACACGTTTTAGGCTTAATATTAAGAAATAATTATTGTGCACAAGTAGTAATCCAAATAAAGTTTAAGTACAATTTTTATATCAGTAAGTCTTTAGTAATGTCAGTAATTATGTTAATGAACTATACTTAGTATAAAATAGATGTATTTTGAATCTAATACTTTTTTAAAAGGGCACACATATGTAGTTCAAGAGGGGAAAACACTTGCTTTTTAGACATTGCTTGTGCTTTATTCAGACTCTTAAGTAGGGTCTTAACGGTCAGTGCATGGATGTGAACAAGAATAATTTATTTATAAGACTTGTTCACTACTAGTCTGAAGGAATGGATGCAAACCGGAAACCACATTATTGTGTTTACTGTAAGTATAGTTAATGCTTTAATCAATATCCATGCCTCTGTTCTTGGAGTGTAGATGCCGTGGGCTGATATATCACATTGTGAGGTGGGAAGCATCACATTAGGTCTGTAATGTCTGTGTTTTTAGCACAGTGATGTTTATTGTTTTTCACCCTTGTGAATGCAGCTTTCTCATTGCTCCCAGTCTGTGCTTAATATAAAGGATATATTTAGACAACAGTTTACGCCGCTTCATGTGCTTCTGTATTAAAAAAGGAATATGTTCTCCCATTTAAGGCAGCAAAGAGGATGTTTTAAAAAAAGACGTTTCCCTTCTGCTGAATCATAGGACCAAATCAGGTGACAGAGAAAAGGGTATGTGTAGAGGAGAAGATTTCATCCTCTATACCATGCATTTTGTTCAGACACTGCTCATTTTTCCATTACAGTATGTCAAACAGAAAGAGCATTTGAGGCAAAGAAAAATGTCATAGCTGTATTTACTGTGCTTTGTTCATATTAAACCCAAATCCGGTCTTTTGGGGTAACTGTCCACAATGAAATCATATCCGTTTGTTCAAACAGTGTAATCAGTATCTGTTTTATGCTGACTTATCAGTACAATGCCAAGAGACATAAGGGAGAAGCTGTAGGTGTGGAAAGAGAACAGAAAATTTCATCACTATTTCTGATCTGACCTTTAAAATGAAATTCATTCTACACCTGGAATTTAATAAGATTTAATAAGATTTTAATTTACTTTCTATGGATCTAGTCTGTGTTTGTTTTATATAGATAGATCAATAGATAGATATTTTTTTTTCTTTCCAAAACAAAGACTAAAAAGAGACTTTGCCACATTTAGGCATGACTCTGCACTTAATTTTATCTCACATTAAAAATATATATGTGGTGAGATTTCTCCGAAATTATATTGTGGTGCTTGTTGCACATTTTACAACACTTTAAAAGCTAAAAGCAGGTTCAGTTTTGTCTAAAACTGATAGATGTGAATCTGGCAATGTTTTAATACATTAGCTGTTGTGCATATTGCGGTACTTTGGAAATGAAATGTCCAGTAAGTGGCGCTAAAGTTTAATGCTAAATTGCATTAAAAATAACATAAAAAAAAAAACTAAAACAGCTATAAATCTAACCAATTCTTTGAGCTCTTTTATTGTGACTCTATAGACTCGTCCTGAGTGCAGTGCTTTACCAGGTGAGCTAGTGAGCAAGTTTACTATGTCATAACAGCCGTAAATATGGTTGTCTGGTTATGTAATGCAAACATCAAAATGTTATAAGGCCATTTCACACTGAGAGCGATGCAAAAAAGCGAAGGGAATTGCTGAACAAACAATGCTTTCACACAGCAATAAAATGATTGATCAATCAGCAATCCATTTTTCCTTAGATATGTGTTCTGTGTATGGATTTAACATTGCCCGCTGCTCAACAGCATTAAATTAAGATAAATAAAGTTTGGTTCTACACCAAAAACTATCTATAATGTAGAGCTGCATGATTAATCGTTAAAAGATCAAGATCGCAAATCAAACGCACATACAATCTCATCTCTAAATGACAATGATTCGCCTGTGTTTGTTAAGCACGTCCTGATTTTGCTGAGTTAGATGTGTTCCTAGGTCAACATATTTTTTTTTGACCCTGGAACAACATTAAGCATTACAACTTAAACCTAATCTTACCCATGAGTAATCCCTAAAATCAGAGTAAAAGATGAATGACACTGATGTACAAGCACCAAACACTGATTGTAAGCCTACACTTCACAAAAACTATAAGATCTGATTGGTTAATTGGTTGATCCAGGAACATGTCGTACTTGGTAAAATCAGGTTCTGCTGGCAGTGAAACCTTTGCAAAAGTCTTAGCGGAACCAGTGTTAATTTTGACAGCAAACTTAGTCTTAGTTAAGATTAATTCTTAGATTAAGTCAAGAGCAGTGAGTGATTTTCTGTCTTACTTTTGTTGCTTACTTAACATCAATACCACAGACAGTAGAAACTAAATAGCTGCTGTCCCTTTAAAACTGAATGCTTGGATGCAATGTACTGATACAGGTCCGATAGTCTCCCAGTTGTTTGCGTTCACTTAAGACGAAACCAAATGTGTTTGCCTGAATACTCATCAAAACAGACAATTCGACATCATTTTATTTGTATTTCTCCGTTCATGAGACACAAAAGAGTACTTTTTGGTGCAAATGCATTAAAGTAACTTGACATTATCTTTGAAGACCAGCAATAATAATTTTCATTTTGATTGCGTAATAATTGCAATATATACATGTCAAAGTCAGACATGCCCCTTTGTCAGCTGTGATGCCTGCTTACTGGTTTAAACTTGGCCCAGGTTTTTAAAAGATTTTTGGGTCAGCACACCTTAATAGCTTCAACAATTGATTGCCAATTAAGTTTAGAATACAATAAATTTAGGCCCAGATTATGCAGAGCTGTAATAGCTGCTAATGGTGGATATTTTGATGAATTGAAAATGTAAGTTTTTTTTTTTTTTTTAATATGTATAAACTGTTTATGTTATAAATATGTTTTCGTAGTTTGTGTTGTCCCCTATCAGTGCAAAATTGTCACAAATTAAAAAGGATTCATGCCAATATTGTCCAAAACCCCACTCTTCTAGGGCTGTTTCCAAACTTTTGGAGGGCAGTGTATGTCTGCTCTTTTCTTACTCCCAGATATTGACGTTTCTGACCGTTTTACGAGACCGCAGCAAATGTATGCCAGTTTATGTCCCACCGGATAGATGTAGGCTATGCTACAGTCCTTATGCACACGTCTAACCTCCTAATCATGCTGCAAATTTGTCCTGCATTATTCTCTTCCCAAATTGTCCCTCCCTAACATTTTTGTCTCATTTTATTCATTTTTTCATTGGTGAAAAAAATGTTTGACAAATTACGATGAAAATTATTCAACAACGAAATTAACACTATCCAGAATGTTCAAATCTGCTTTCACGCTGCCTGTGGCACAGAGACAGACCGTGTTTGGGAAAGAAATAGCTTTACAAACAGTCTTTTCAACTGCACAGTATTATTTCTGTTTTGCAGTCATTTATAATATCAAAGAAACACTGGGATAAAAGTTTCACAGTTCAGATATAAACACACATGTCTGTGGTAGCGATCAAAATAGAGCAAACAGGGCTTTTGAAAGTAATCGGCACTTCAAATAATGTTGTCGATTACATTGTTTTGCCACTAAGTGGCAAAAAGTGAATTCAAAAATTGTTTGCCAATGCATCATTCAAAAGATTTGTTTAAAATTGATAAAGTTGATATCGAAACACCGCCACCACTCTCGCCTTTTATGCAACAGCAGCTGCTCCGTGCACATAATCTAAGCTCAAATCTAATTAGACGTCCCATTTCATCGCAGAGTGATGGAGCAGGGAAATCGGCACACAGGACGGAAAAAAATCCTCTTTTTCATTGTTCAAATGAGCGCCCCTGGTGTGAATAGCACTATAAGGATCTATTGTTTTGATTCAAAAGCATCATTGCACCAAATTTTCATGTTTTATGTGAAAAAGCCTTTATGTACTGTGATAAAACAGTTCATAATATGGTATTTTTGGAAGGAACTACATGGCAAGTCTTGATTAATCATTTCATTAATCAATAAATTTTATTAATTTATTAATCTACCCCTGTAACCATAAATGGAGTGAAAAGATATACAAGTTGTTGGCATTGTACAGCCACTGGTGTTCATTTCTGCTGTAGTGAATTGCATGTATAGCTACGTTGTTTTTGGACATAGAGGCACATTTTACCTATGTTGCCTAGGTTTTGCAGATTTTTGACTAGTCTAGTCCTCATTGTAGCTTATTCTGGCCAAGACCCAATCGAGAGAACATTTGACTGTAAAATTATGTAAAACAGCAGTGTTGGAACAAAAAAGAATGATAACAGAAAACTCAGAAATGTTATTAAACTTCTGTTTGCTGTTTGTACGTTTGTACGGTGAATCAAACTGTTTGTGCATATCTGCTACTGAGTGCCTCAAATAAAACTGATCAACTTTGACAGTTCCATTAATTCATTTTTGCTCAAAAGTGCTCAATACAGTAACCTTGCGTAGAAGTTGCATAAAGCCAGCCAAACAAATTACAGCTTGCCACATGGAAAAAGTGCTTACCATTTTTGCTGGCAGTATGTTTGTGGACTTGAGACTACTACCCAGGGTCGACCGTGCTGTTGTTAAACCCCTTTAGTCACTCAATTGGAATTGGGTGTAACGTGGCGTTATGTGAGGACGTTAGCACCAGCTGTCCTTTAGGGTCTGCGACGTGGGGTTACGCAGGGGTCCACGAGTTCACCAAGAGTTTCATTACACATTGAGTGACCACACGTGCTACGGTACACACACCCTGAGATAATTAGAGCCTCATGTATCCCAGCGTTCATGTTTGCTGTATGTGCACTTACAGGTGTTCAACAAGTACAAACAGTGCCTGAGAGCTGTAGGAAACAATAACCCCTCACTTACTGAATTAGCATTGACTTTTCTGTTTTTAACCAGCTCGAATTTTATTGCCAATCATTCCCGCTTTGTTTCTCGTGGTGTGTTAAACGGATCAGATCTGAGTTTATTAAATCTGTCCCAGTACATGAAACACTACGCATGAAGCTGGATGCTGGTCAGGGCTCATTTAATAAAACGTTCTCAAACACACATGCTCTTTATCTCCCTGTGAAATCACATTACCACTGTCATTTGTCCAGTGGAGAGACAGACACTCATGACGTTAACACAATCTGCCTCTGTCATCTGCAGCTTAATCAGTCTTAACCAGGCGTGACGCGACAAGTGTCCAGCGGCAAGTGATTCATCTGTCCAAACTGAAAGTGAATATGCAATGCGATGAGGGAGATGGATTTTAAATATAGTATCAATAATGATAATAATATGCACATATTGTTGTACTTGCCTACATTTGTATGTTGTTTTATACAGATATTCTACCACCAGGATGTCCAGATTAAAAATGTATGCATGTATGGAAAAAACCAACCCAGGCTCATTGTCTCAACACACAAAAGTTTAATGCCCTAAAACTACCTGATAGTGTTAACAAATGCAAAAACTATATAAAAATGCATTTGTTGATGCTGGCGTGCATGTTTTGTCGAAACATCATTTCACAGCGTTTGTACCAGAGCTCTTCGCTTTTCAAGTGCAACACTGTATCGTGTGAGCTACCGAGCAACCCTGCTAAATTAGAAAAATCATCCATATGAAGTTATATACGTGATGACAATGTTCAAAAGTTTCTGTTTTTACATCGTGCAGGATGTTAAAATTGTTTTGAAGTCAAAAGAGAATATTCTGCAAGGAACTGTATGAAAATTTGGCTTTATTAATCAAAACTCTGGTGCTGTAAATCATACTTTGTGTGAAAAGGAATAAAAGTTGTTTTACTGCCTCTAGTGTTCATTTCAACTAGATTTGCAGTGAAATGCAGTGATTCATACATATAGGTATGTTTTGTCAGTTTTGCGGAAATGTACATAGAGGCATGTATTTCGAATGAGCCTAGGAAGGAAAAATTTTAAAATATAACAATAACTGTCTTCATATTTCCGTGGCAGTTTCACAGAGATGGAGAGTGACTCATTCTCTATGTGATGGTGTGAGTTTATCACAAAAGTGCTAGAAAAACAGCTAAAATCTTATTTTAAATAAATGTATTTTTAAAAAATGATCCAATATGTTTTTATGGCTGGAAAAAATACTGTAGCTCTGGTTTATACAATAAAGAGCACTGAAAGTTAACTCATAATTGCTTTCATCAGAGCTGTGCACAAAATCAGGAAAGAAATATTGGCTCAAATTAAGGTTTGAGTCTGATCCAGATTTCTCACTGTTATTTAAAATTTAAAATTTAAAACAATAAAGACAGTTTATTGTTTTTAATATAAAAAAAAAAATGCTGCTTGGGTAACAACACTATACTGGACATGAGACAGCCGCCTAAGGTGGCAACACAGCTCCAGATGTGCGCTCAAATATTGCTAATCATCATTTGCATCAATTTCAGTAGATTATCTGGCTCTCTTTCATGCTGCAGCCTCTGGTCTCTGTGAATGAATTGCATGCTAACTGTGTCCTGGCATAGTAATCCTATATATATATATATATATATATATATGATGTATATGATGTGTGTGATAGCTGTGATCATCCGTCATTTTACACTGAGGGCGATCTACTGTAAATTGTAGCTGTAATTCTGTCCAGTTGGTGGCGAGTGCACTCCAGTGTGGCAGCAGAGTGCGGGATACAGAACAAAAACGAAACTCTCACGAATGTTTTCCTATGCGTTTGATTACACACAGGCAAGTACACAATACATCGATCTATCACGCCACATTAAAGAGCACCAAAACGGTATTTATTGCTTGAATTTTTTAAGGAAATTGAAGAAAATAAAATTTTCACATCAAAAGTAACACAAAGCCTAGCCAATTGCTATTTATTGGAAGGAAGACACACTATGTCCATTCATCAACTGAAAACAGCATAGACCAAAAGATTGATTGTGATTTAAGAATCAATATTGGTTCATTAAAATTTTACCCAGCCCTGGTGTATTTTTTAAACACTGCACTGTTTAAAAAATGTGAACAAAAATAAAAGCAATTAAATGTGTTATTCTAATGAAAATATGAAAATTAAAATAATAATAGATTATGACGGAATTTTTAAGACCCTGTCCATCAAAATAAGAGTGGACATATATATATATATATATATATATATATGTCCACTCTCATTTGGTTCGCTTGAATTAATTAAGTCAAGAGATGCTGGACAATTATTAAAATTCTGTGTACTTTTTAATTGTAGCGAAATGTAATATGGCTGACATTGATGCTGATATGATGTTTGATAACAAAGTTCGGGAGGAGCACGATCAGATAATCAACTAATTCGGCACAGGTGCAACTCGTCTAGCTAATCATCCAAAGTCATATATATGCACACAGCCGACTTACCTCCGTCATTCGACTGTTTTTCGGCATCCCCCCTCCACCCCAACTCCTCACTCTTAATCTATCCTCATCCTATACTTGGGATGGGGGGAGTTCTCTGGGTTTGGGCCATATTCTGGGCTCGGAGCCCTCCCCCAGGACAGCACGCCAAAATATGCTTACTGTTTACTCTACCAGATTAGATACCTCTGGCTTTATCACCGAAACATTAACTGTGACTATTATGAAGCTAAACCAGTTTAAGCATCACTTTCATGCTAACACAAATGGACATGATGGAACAAATCCTCTGGATATAATGGCTTACATTCTCAATTTACAGAAAGCCCTAAGAGAGAATGACACCGTCATACAGCGTCACATTTAGTAGACTCTACAGGAGGACAGAAGTGGTGTGCTGGAGAATGTTATGCTCTCATTTGTCACCATTACAACTAACATTTTCCAACCTATTTCATTTGTAAAGAGATCGTTGTAGCATCAGCAAATGCATGCCGCATGTTATTACCAATAAGAGTTTCTGATGTAATCACAGAGAGAAACTTTCCAGACATTATTACAAAACAAACCCTGACAGTGTATCAGAGATGTCTTGTAGCGATATCACGCTCACAGTTGTGCTTTTGTATTGAATATCATTATGACTGGGGTTTGGACATAGGTAATCACATCCAGCAAGTGTTATATTACTCGCCTTGTTTGTTTGTTTGTTTGTTTTTAATTAAAATAGATGCTTAATGGGAAAGTGATACAATCCCACTTTGGCTTGCAGGTTCAACGTCAGACTCTCAGCAAATCAATATAAACGTCACATAACATAATTAATATTCAGGACCCAAGCTTTCTTTGACATGGTTTTTGAGGCACAGAAGACCCTTTTCTAAAAAGTCTGTGAACTCGGTGACCATATTTGCAATGCCTCCGGGCAGCTAAAGGATCAAGGACCAGATCCTTTGTTTGAATGGAGAAGTAGTGAAACATCAAAAGCAACAAACTCTGACATCAACTGAGCCATAAATGTTGTTTGTTCTCTTAATGTAGCATTGAAAAAAGAAACCATATTCACATTTCCAACAGTAGCTGTGGTGATGCGATCCCTTTAACTATTGCTGATTGGCTCTTTTATTTAGAAGGCGGGGCTTGTTGAACCATACAGTATTTTGCATTGTAGTTCCTCCCATTCATTGTAATATATGAGCTGGAGCTGAATGAAGGTAAACTTTCCGAGTAGCCTACTAAGGACAATGAAGAGTTGTGCTTAACAAAAACATGCCTTTTTATATTCATTTTTATAATCAACAGTGTTAAAGGCTGAATTATTAAACTTTCCTAACAGCAGTGACAGCCTGGTCTCACGGTTTATACATAAGCAATCAAATGTAAAATTTACACAAACATCCTTTTTGTATGTTTGAAAAGGTTCTGAAACGTACAATATGGAAACATTAAATATTTACAGAATCTTTATACCATTTACAATTGCACATCTGTGGAGTTATTCGTTCGTAAACAATTTACATTTCAGATGCTGTCAGTATTGTACGTTTTAGTGTCTTTGCAAACGTAAATGTACCTGTGGTAGAACCACATTTTACATAATATATGTAACGAGATCATGTTGAAAATGCTGTTTTGTTTTGTCTAAATTGTATAACTTTAGATTTAATTTTGAGTTTATTTAAATTTAGATGTGTAATGTGTATTTAGAGAAGCTTAACTTCAGAATCATTTCAGCTGTGTTGTGCATATGAATGTCTAGCTTTGGCTCTGTTGAAGAACAAGTGTTTGCTTAGGATCATGTCTTGCCTTGAGGGAGTGACTGAATAGTATAATGAAGCTATAATGATTTGGTATAAGATGCAGTGCTTCCAAACATATATGCATCTAATTTTGTTAAACTGTTTTGGGGAACCTTCATGCAGCACTTTCAGTTCAGCATCAGTTCACATGCTGTCAAGTATGAAAAGTACAAAAATCAAATCACCTTTATAGTATCATAAAATGATTTCATATGCCCATCTGACTTTAAAACACCTCAAGTCATATGATAGACTGAGATTAAAAAGGATAGTTGTCAAAGATTAACATTCTGTCATAATTTCCCACCCATCATGTAATTCCTTTGACTTTCTTTCTTATGTGGAAACAAATAGAAGATATTTTGAAGAATGTTTGTAACCAAAATTTTGTGTCCCATTGAATTTTGTCCATAGTATGGACAAAAAATACAATGAAAGTCAAGTGGACACAACACAGTTTACTAACACTTTAACAAATATCTTCATTTTTGTTCCACCTAAGAAAGAAACTTTTCAGGGCCCGGGCACAGATGGTGCGAGGACCCTGTTGGAATTCAGTTTATTCTTTTTCATCTTTTCCAAAACGAATCTCATTTTTGAAGGCCTAACATATTTGAAAACTCATGAAACTTTAAAAAACGCCAAAAGTGGTGAAAATTTACATCTGATATGGGTTTCAGAAGTGAGTGTGGCAAAATGGCTCAATAGCGCCACCTATAAAATTTCAGTGAAGTGCCCCTCCCTCGAGCTGTTTCGCATACATGTGCGGAATTCGGTAGACATTTATAACACACCAATGCCTACAAAAAAGTCAGCCGATACAAAGCCCGAAACCCAACAGAAAGTCTGTTATTTTGGATTTTCTCTGCAAGCCTTGTGCCAATTTTGCCATTTGTAGGCATTGTTTTCAAACTCTTCAGGAGATTTTAACAGATCAACACCAAATTTGGTCAATGTAATCGAAAGCCCTTTATGATGTTAAATGAGTTTTTTGAGACAAAGTTCAAAGTTTTGCCATGGAAAAAGAAGTGGCTTTGAATTTGCTCCTGAATGAAAGCTTAAATTCTGCCAAAAAAAGATTTAATTCTGGAGCGAGTTTAATAGATGTGACATCAGTGTTTCAACTGTCATGCTATGAAACTAAGAGAATACTTTTTGCACACTTTTTGTTCACAACAGTACCCCGCATGTGTCGTATACTCTTGTGAAAATCCGTCGAAGACTGACACGGAAGAGAAGTGTTGAATAAAGTCATTATTTTTGTTTTCTTTGCACACATTCTTGTCACTGCATAAAATTACGGTTGAACCACTGATATCACATGGGCTATTTTAAAGGGGCCATCGGATGCAAACTTTACTTTTACACGTTGTTTGAACATTAATGTGTGTTGGCAGTGTATGTACAAATCTACCCTATAATGATAAAAAAAAAATCCATGCAGTGGTTTTTAATTAATCTGTAAAAATAATATCCTCTTTTTCAAATCAAGCCATTCTCAGATGGCGTCACACCGACAGAGGCCGCTCCCACGATCCCAGCGTCTCACCTCAGACCTGACCTAAATCAGCTGTAACAGTCCGACCTCCATTGTTTTGATGCCGGAACAGGGATGTAAGTTAGACAAGAATATCTCAGATTGAGCGATTGAGGTGTTGTGTTGCTAGACGTAAGAATGAACATAGTGGTCGTCATTTGCTCCCGACGTCTGAACTGCTGAAGATGCAGTAGATTATGTTTGTTTGTGAAGGGAATGTGCCTCCCGATCTACATAAATGCATCTATGTTCATGCAAATCATTCGTGATCCAGCTTCGCCTACAGCAGGAATGTAAGTTTTTTTTTTTTATGAATCTCTGCAGTCATCTTTCCTAATGACGTGCTAGTTAGCAAGTTTCACAGCTAAACATGCTTAATGCAGCTAAAGTAAACAGGCTCGTCACTCCACAGAGAGAAGAGGGGGCAGAGCGAGTAGAGCTCATTTGCATTTAAAGGAACAATCCCCTCAGAATGGGTTGATTTTTGCAGAGCTCATTTTGACAAGGTAAAAAAGGTGTTGTTTTACACTACCACTGAGAATTTTTAATCAAAGTATATTATAGACTTTTCATTAAGACCCTAAAGAATCATATCAACTTGTGGAAAATAGGCATCCGATGACCCCTTTAACAATGTCCTTACTTTCTTTCTGGGCCTTGAATGTGTCCGTTACTGAAAGCTAATGGATTTGACAAAAAAATATCTTAATTTGTGTTCAAAAGATGAACGAAAGTCTTACAGGCTTGGAATGACATGAGGGTGAGTAATTAATGACAACATTTTCATTTTTGGGAGAACTATTGCTTTAAATCATGCGTTTTATTTCATTTATTTAAAACATTTCATTAACCATGATGCCATCTTGACTCCATTTCATTTTAAAATTTAAAATGTTTAAAACCTTCATCCGAATTAATTGAACATTTTAGAGCTGTGCTCTTGTAGTGAGTGCATGTACTCTGATAGACTGCGTGCTGGCACTTGTCCGAAATGCCAAAATACTTGATAAATTGTATGCCATTGTTGTTTTTTTTATGGAATAATTGAACCCATTATTCATGAACAGCTTGATGAATAATAGTCATCTCTTCTTTGGCTCAAATTAATTACCTCTGCATTCAATAGTGAGAACCTGTCAATGCACTGGAGCACTTGCGCAGACTGAAGTGTTTCTGTCACCGCGCATGGCATTTATTCAGTTGAATTGGACTTCCATGAGTGGCACTCGGCGAGAGGCTGAAAAACATCTCGGTGACTTGCGTCATCAAGAGTGGGCTCCTGATGTCCGTGTGTTTAGTGTGGCCTATTTTTTGTGTAAACAAACAGGAAGAGCTGACCTTGATCTGTGGGCTACGTGTTGACGGCTGACCCTTGATCTATTGGGAACAAACACATTCTTTATGCAAAGAATCTTCTTCTGGTCTCTGCTTGGTTTATGTTAAGAGTTTTATATGTGCCACAGAAGTGCACACCCTACGCACCACTCTTCGCTCCCTTTCACTCTCATTGTTACATCAAGTGCTATAAGTTGTCATGTGGAGATCATGATGTTTTGCACTCAATTAGCAGTTTGATTTTGATTTTTATCTTAATGTTTTTCTCTCTTTTTTTTTTTTTTAACCTCTTATGATTTGGTGATTACATTGGCAAGCCAGTTGCCTATATCAGTGCAAACATGTTTTTGTAAACATGTCTACATACCATGCTGAGAATTAAGACGTTGATTGTTAATTATGTTAAGATTGTCACACATCAACAGCGATCAGTCAACCATGAAAGAATGTGTTACAGTGTGAAAAAAGCTATTTATATGGAGCTGGTTATGAGATGCAAATGTAAAAATGTAATGGTTTACATATCATACATTATGGTGAAAGTGTTTTGAAGTTATACAGTTTTTTTAAGGATATTGTAAAAATATACAGCTTCTTTACAGGTTTGAAATTCATTTTTAGGGAGAAATCTGAATCATCTTTGTGAAACTGTGTTTTTGTTTAAATTAGATAATTGTGTTTAAAAGGCATCAAATGTAAAATAATGTTTTACTTAAACATTTATAAAATAGTTAAAAGTATTAAATATTAAACATCAATATCAAGAACAATAATAAAGTAATTGATTCCTAATATTGCAAATCTGCATTTTACAGTGTTGTGAGAATGTCAGGTTGGCACAGTTTTCAATTTCATTCTATGATTGAATAACCATTAAGATAATCCAACTAGGTGCAAATTTATTTGCTATTGAATTCACTCCTGACTGAAAGCTTAAATCCTGTCCAAAAAGATTTCATTCAGGAGCGAGTTTAATAAACAGTTGCACTACTTTAGTGTGTAGTATTTCTCAGACATGCACTTTCTGCACTCTGTTAAATGCAATGAAATAAACTTCCATTCCAATGTTTTAAAATCATCAGTAAGACGGCAAACAAAATGAATTTATTATGTTGAGGGTATTAACGGTGCAGGGTTTTTTTTTAAACTAAATATATGTATATGTGTGTATGTGTCCAATTAAACATGCTTCATTGCAATTTGCAATTTGCAATTGTGCAATTAATAATAAAATAAAATTAATAAAAAGATAGTGTATTGGACAGTTGAGTTACATGGTGCAGCACAACATATCTTTAAGACCGATTCACACCATACATGATAAATATATAGCTTTAAAGTTTTAATAATCATTCTAAAGCATTTTGAAATGGGAAACTATAATGATAATGACAGGAGACCAGTATTGTTGGAATCACTTTCAAAACAAATTTTCCAGCTGATGAACAACTGAAAAACAATTTTAAAGAACATTTTAATGATGTTGTGACTTCTGAACTTGAAATGTCTCTAATTTTTATTGCAGCATTTAAGAAATCTGGCCATCTTAGCACTGCACTCCAGTGAGACAAATTATTCATTAGCCACTGTTTTGTGTGCACCAAAGTGTAAGAAACCAATGAGACCATATGTGTTGAGCTCGGAGTAATTTATTTAATAGTGTTCACTTCACCAGCGTGAGCGTGTACCGGTGAAAATGCTGATGTGTTAAAAATGCATTACCTCACAGTTTCCTTCTGTTTGTCAGACTCTATACAGAGCAGCGAAAGGGCCTGAGCTGGGTTGTTTGTCGAGTTGTAGCCCCATTAACTGTCTAGGGTTTTTTAAGGAGAGTTTTTAGATGCTGAAATCCTTGGTTTTGAATCTATACCTTTGTTGTGGCTATATCCATTACAGTATTATGTAAAAGAAGCAACCCAGGCTCACTGGTAAAATGCTCCTATGATAAATGATATTACATCACTTCTTGCACATATCATGGCAATTCAAAAGTAACATTTTGAGTAAGTACCACTAAAGGTTAATGCGTGAGATAAGAATGCATGCAATGTGAGGTAATAATGCATTTGTTGGAGCAACCATGACAATTTAGTTTGCTTCTACAAGTGTTTGAATTCTGTATCATGACTCGTGTTTCACAGGACTTGTGTTAGTCCAGTGCTGTACCAGGTGAGCTGAGCAAGTTTACTATGTCAGAAAAGCTGTATGTATGGAGGTAGCTATGCGAGGCAAACAACAAAAAGTATTAGTTTAAAGTCTTGCGTTAAAAAAAGTCTTGAGGTGATATTGTGCAGGGAGTTGCATAAAAGGAATTGTAGTTGTTGGTGTTTTACTGACACTAGCTGGAAGCTGCATTGTATGTAAAGACACATCTTGGCTAAAATGTAGGTAGAGTCACAGCCTGGACTGAAAAGAAACTTTTCAAACTGCTTTGTTTACTTAAAACAAAGGGCCACATTTCCCACATCTTTTCTCTGTTTACCACACATTTCTGAGATTTCTGCTTAGAGGAATAGTTCACTTCCAAAACAAAAATGTACCGATAATGTACTCACCCTGTTGTCATCCGAGATGTTCATGCCTTTCTTTCTTCAACTGTAAAGAAATATTTTTTTGAGGAAAACATTTCAGAAATGAGCTCCATATAGTGGACTTCAGTGGTGCTCGCAAGTTTTGAACGTCCAAAATGCAGTTTAAATGCAGCTTTAAATGGCTCTAAACAATCCCAGCTGAGGAATAAGGGTCTTATCTAGCAAAACAATCTGCCATTTTCTAAAAAAAAACAAACAAAAAAAAATGTATATACTTTTTAATCTCAAATGCTCACCTTGGCAAGCTCTGTGATTTGCATGCGTACTCTGTGTATCTGGGTCAATACACTTATGGTATGTAGAAAAACTTCTACTTTAAAATCACCCTACATCGCTGTTTAATCTTTTTTTGTAAAGGCCATTTGACCTTGTTTGCATGTTCACTTTGTAAACACTGGGTCGGTACTTCTGCAGTGATGCAGGATGATTTTAAAGTTCGACATACCCTAACTGTATTAACCCGGATTACACGGAGTACGCATGTGTGTGGCAGAGCTAAACAAGATGAGCATTTGAGGTTAAAATGTATATCAATTTTAATTTTTTTTAGAAAATGACAGATCGTTTTATGTTATAAGACCCTTATTCCTTGGCTGGGATAGTTTAGAGCCCTTTGAAGCTGCATTTAAACTGTGCTTTGGATAGAAGTGCATATAAGGACCACAGAAGTCCTCTATATGGAGATAATTCCTGAAATGTTTTTTTCTGTGAATTTTTGTTCTGGAAGTGAACTACTTCTTTAAATTAGTAACGCAATTTGTTATTGTCCATTTCATTCACCCGTTCTTTCTGCCTTCTCTCGTTCTTACTCTGTGTCTCTATCCGTCATAATCTTCCAGATTTGTTCTGGAATATATCCCATCTTATCCCTGCTTTCACTGTTGCTCACACTATCTTACGACTCTCACATTTCATGTCAGACAGGCCATTTTTGGTCTGTCATCCCTAGCCGAAGCGTGATCACCCATCCGTATGAAGAACGGTCGGCTCACCTTGACATGAATTTTGCCACCAGCAGTCTTTGTCGTTGCGGTGAAATGTAATCGCATTTGTCTGTCCTCAAAAGCAACATTTTTTTGCATTTATTTATTTATTTTCTGACATCGCTAAAGACAATAATCATGCATTTGACAAGTGTGTTTGTAAGGGTGTTTATTATTTGTCAGTACACACTACCATTCAAAAATGTGGAGTCAGAGAAATGTTTGTATATGTTTAGATAATGATTTTATTCAGTGAGGATGCATTATATTGATCAAATGTGAAAGCAAAGACTTTACATTACTAAAAAAAACATATCACTAGTATTTCCACAAAAATATTAAGCCACAGAACTGTTTTCAACATTGGCAATAAGAAGAATTGTTTTTTTGAGCAGCAAATCTGCATATTAAAATTATTTCTGAAGGGTCAATGTGAAACTGAAGACTGGAGTAATGATGCTGAAAATTCAGCTTTGCATCACATGAATAAATTACATTTTAAAATATTTTACAATAGAAATCAGTTATTTTAAATTGTAATATTATTTCACAATATTACTGTTTTTACTGTATTTTTGGTGAGCAAAAAATTTTTGGTGAGAAAAAAAAAAGATCCAACCCAAAATTTTTGAAGGTAGTGTATGTTCACATGGACTTGACCTGATGACCTTGGTGTTGCTAGCATCATTCTTTACCATTGGAGCCGTAAGAAGACACTTCACCCCCTTAGTGCATATAATCAAGTGAGACATTTACAGTAAATAAACAATTAATGGAAGATAAGCGATTAAGGAACTAACCTGATATGACCTTGTGTCTGCTGTTTATCAGATCTTATCACCTTTTATTTATTAAATTCTTTTACAACCTCCAAACTCAATGGAGCTTTCAAGCTTAAAGATGTAGGTACAATCACTAAGAAATAATAGTGGACTGTTGTGGTGGAGTGATGCTGTATAGTCCCAGTAAACTACACCATATTGCAGTAGTCTGCCGAATCTTGCACAGATCTGTCCTATGCATGATTATATTGTTAGATGCATCTTATTATTTGCATTTAGTATTGTTTTTCCTTGCTCTCCATGACCCTGTCAGAAAAGATCTCAGTTTTTGGGTCACAACCCCTTAAGAACCACTAGGTTAGAGAAGGATAAAAGCTGCCCTGCCTTAGTCTTTTACCCTTTTTTAAAGACAAAATTCCATTCTGAATTGCTATTAGCATTAGTTTGTGCTGAAGGGAAATAAATTATATGGTAGCCAGCAAGATAACGTTGCTTGGTATGTACAACTGCATGGCTGGCTGCTTAACTTGATAAATTCATTATTTATGTTCTGAGGCGCTCGCATGCCAGCTTCTGAAAACTTCAGTGGAGAGACACGGCACAGTGTCACCCTAAACTATGCTTCTCTCCAAAACATTTGGGAACAAATGAGACCTCCTTCACTGCCCAAAACAAGAATGGAAGTTCAAGAGCCCCCAGGCAATTTGATGTGGTTTACATAACTGTGTGTGAGAGCATCTGGCAGGGCATATGGGAGCATGCTGCTAAAAAAGTGTGATTCAGGAAAACGCAGAACGAGAAAGACGGGAGAGGAGAAAATCACTTAAATAGAAGACAAAATGAATAATGAATATTGCACAGATGTGGAAGTGAGAGGTCCACATGGGTAAATTGTATAAAACCATGATCATTTAGATATTCCAGCTGATGCTGCAGTAGTATAGAGAATGTCACTCAGTTGCATGGTAAATTGCAATTAAATGAGTGTGCATTGTAGTTCCCGGTTGGTCAGTCAGGGTGATGTCTTTGGGTCCTTGTCCCTTATACTTGCTGTCAACTTGATGTATTTTATCCTTGATCTTGGTCTGACATTGTTCTATAAATAATGTATATGGAGTGAAAGTAAAAGCTATTTTTGTTCCCAACATATAGTAGCATAGTAGAAATAAAAAAAACAGAGCTTTATTGGCTGATCATTTCCAACTCTTGTTATAACACTGTTACTAATTACTGAAGTCATTGTATTATTAAAAAATACATATGGGTGACACTCATAGAAACTTGCCATGGTTATATTTCACCCTAAGATTTTATGTACTTTTGTAGATATTCTGTTTTGCGTAATGTAAATAAAGCCCATTGTTTTGCATCTTGACATTTTTATAACATTTAACATATAACAAGCTTTTTACATTTATTCCAAAATAACTCAAGGTAGTAACAATTTAAATAGCATAATATATTTAAACAATTACATATTTTATCTGTGAGCTAATATTCAGCTGTTCTTTTTGTTAATAAACTTATTTTCAGATCAGTCATCAGAGCTCACGTCATTGTTAAAGTATATATTGGGTAATAATATTGCCATTATTTCATATATGTTGTAGTGTGATTTTTTTGTTTGTTTGTTTTTTTTTGTTTTTGTTTTTGTTTTTTGTTTTTCTCAATGTAAACGGTCACAACGTTTTATTTACATTATTTACACATTTATGAGCATATAACCCAACCCCTGCCCCTAAACCTACCATTTGCCAGTAAAACACAGGATATAACAGGCAGATACAGCTTCAGTCATATAGTATTAATATTCCAAGTCTTCCGATGCAAAGGATTGATTTGTGAGAGGAATAGACGCGATCGCCGTCTCCATCTGCCGTAAAGCTCAGTGTGTTTGTGCGTACATTAAACAAATGCTGCCAGAAGAAGCATTACATCAGCCTTGGTTGTGAAATTCCATTGGCTCTTGTGTGTCTCGTGACCAGTTGCGTCATGCTAATGTTCAGGAGTATCTTTTTAAATGAAATGTGAGCGCGTTATCAGAGCAGGATCATTTTCAGCGATTGAAACCTTATGTTTTACTGTTTTCTTCGTATAAAGATATTGTGTGGCTTTAGAAGACTCAGATTGCAACACGACTTGTTTGTAATGCTTTTATATTGCTTGTTTATGGTTGGTTTCTGCAATAAATACCTGTGACTGTACTTATTACCCCCCAACAAACTCACTGCATGCTTTAGGTGGTCTGTTAAAACTTAATGGGCTCAGGGGAGGCGAGAGAGATGTGGACTCCCGCTGTAACTTTACCTGCTGGTGTCACTGTTGGACAATGTTTTTTAGAAAAACAAGTGATTTATATACACTTTGTCATATTTTGTAATATTTGCATTTTTTTTAACTGGTCTACTGCCAAGATTAAAAATAGCTGCAGAGTGTACTGATTTTCCTTAAAGGGACTTTGTTCATTCTCAACACAAGCAGAGTCTGGGCAAGTCTCTCTGTGTTTGATGAAGACCAGTATCATTAGACATTGGATTACTATGGTATTTTGTTTTAAACAAGCGCTGTTTTAAAAAATGATGTGTCATCTGACACAAACACAGGCTGCTGGCAGCCCAGAAGCTTCGCTGTTAAATAACAGTCTGATTAGTGATGTTTTACTCTCTACACACAGACAGAGGAAATAAGCAAGAGCACAGCACTGTCACCACTTAACAGTTTGTTAAATACACTGTCACTGCATCCAAATCCGTCTACTTCCATACTATATAGTAGAAGAGAAAAACAGCATGCCAAAGAATAGTATGTCATGAAATCATAGTACACATCTGATGGACACTTTATCCCATGAGACCATGGGAGAGGATTTGTGAATTGCAGTGAAGTGATGTGACTGAGGTCACATGATAATGGCAAATGTAGTATGTCCACATTCATAATATATAGAGCATAGTTTTTAACAATTACAAAATGAGTTTCAAACTACCCAAGCTTATTGGAAATACATGCCTCTATCTACATTTCTGCAAAACTCAAAAAAACCTGCATGTATAGTCTAGAGGCAGTAAAATTCCTACAACTTTTACATTTGTAAACACTATCAGGTAGTTCAGAGTTAAATTTGATGTAGAGGGTATGTTATTTTTCAACACGATAGAGCATTAACCTTTTAGCGACACTTAGCGACAAAATCTGAACTGCCGCAATACATGCCTGAAGCTGTATAATAAAAACGTGACCACAGCCATGTATAGAACTGGACATTTCACTTTGAAATGTACAGTAAGGTACATAATCTGTGCTGCAGAAATGCTGCCACAAGCACGTATTTTCAGTGAGACTGGGTTGGTTTCAAACTGGTGTAGTACATACTACAGAGTATTTGATTTTAGACGCAGCTTATGATTGGATAAAAAAGCCTCTGGCAAATGCAGGAACCCAGGTTCAGATCTCAGATGTAATATATCATATTTATTTTAAATAATCTGAGCAAAACCGCATCTGAACCTGACAGCCAGTGACAGCGTGGCGACCCAAGAGGCATCAGCCTGCATTACTTATAGCTTCCTTCTCAGTAATGTTGGTTGCCGGTGTTGAAGGCACTGGAGAAATCAAAGAACATTACTCTCACTGTGCTGCGAGCTTTAAGCAGGTGTGAACTGACCCTCTACAGCATGTAGATGATCACATTATCCATCCTCACCTGGGGCAAACTGCAGGAAGGTCAGCAATGAGCCGACCGGGGATCTCAAATGTGCCATGACTAAACTCTCCATGGGCTTCTCTGTGGACCTTTTTTTTGTTATACTGTAAAAATTTAATGGTGAATTTGTGAATAAAACAAGAATTACTGGAGGATGCTTCACAGAAAATAAACTTGGAGTTTTGCTTGCCATTTATTTGTAAATGTTTTTGAAATGTACTAGCAATTTCTGAATAAAAATTGTTTCTAAAGAATTTATTTGTTTATTCAATGCATTGCATTTTCATACATGTTTTCAAAGCACTGGTAATCTCTCCAGGCCATACTCTGATTACCTAAACTACACTGTAAAAAAAAAATAAATAAATAAAAAAAGCTGTTTCAACTTAAAAAAAGTAAGTGTTCGTGCTGTCTTAAAGTTTTAAGTTTACTCAGCTCAGATATCCATGTTTTCATGTAGTACAACTTAACCTATTTGAATTTTAGTCAGTGTGTGGTGTGTATGTTTGAGCATAAAAAAGATCTACAAAGTTACAAATCTCAAAGTCCACTACAAAGGGAGATATTTCATTTTTAAAAAAATCCCTTTTCAAGAACTACAACGAACGGCTCCTTTGGACTACAGCGTTTGTTTTCCGGATGTTATGATGTTGCAACGTGGTCCATAAGAATATCGTTAAAATAAATCCCGTCTACAGAAATTTGAATGGTTGGTGGTGGGTAGGAATGAGGTGGGGGATTAGCCAAACTTTAGCGATACATTTCAACAAGCCACAGCGCAGCGGGTAGAAACACAAGCATTGACTAGAGTGGCCGCGATCTACTCTGGTGGACACATCAGAGCCGTAATGCGCCGAAGACGTGTGCAGTGTGTGTGAGAGATTTAAGAGATTTATTCATCATACAGTGTAGATAGCTTCACTTATAACGCAAGTGTTTTTTTAAAATGCATAAACTTGCACTAGACAAGGCAAGGCTAATCAGAGATTATGTTCTTTGATAATGTTCATGTTAGGCTGCTTTTAGCCTTATGCTGGAGCTGGTTTCAGGCAATGAAACTAATTGTGTAAATAATTAAATAAATGAGCACGATAATATCATGTATTGGCAATCTCGCAGGCTGACGATAGGACCCAACACTACTGTGGCGTATTATTTACTCACCCTCCATGCATCCTAGGTGTATATGACTTCCTTCTTTCAGACGAATGCAATCGGATGCAATCCTGGCACTCCCAAGCTTTAGAACTGCATAGACGAGTGTTTCTCTTCATCAGTCCAAAACAAGTCTAATAAAGTGCTTCCATCCATAATAAAAAGTGCCTCATACAGCTGCAGGGGGTCAGTAAAGGCCTCCTGTAGTGAATCGATGCGTTTTTGTAAGAAAAATATCCATATTTAAAATAGAAGAATTAAGAGCATAATAGGACCCCTTTAAGGCAGCATGAACACTTACTTTAAGGTTTTTTTTAAGTACTTTTTTTTTTTTGGCATTGTAATTCAATCCAAATTTTGAATATTGTATTGTATTTTAACTTTTAATTACATTTAAATTAATTTAAATCAAGGACCAGTGTTCCCATGTGAACTTATGTGTATTTTTTTTTACGCCCTTTCATTTTAGAGGCCTATTGCATGAAACACTGTTCAATTAAAACTCCCGGGAGAGGTGAAACCTTGCACCCTGCAAATTTTAATCTCTTTTTTTTATTCTGATAGTCTATCCAGTCAATGCTAGAAAAGCGTGTGTGTGTGTTTCTCATTGTGCATTCAGTGTCCTGAAATCCTCTCTTCCTGGCACATTCCTGGTGTGATTAGAATGATTTGATAGCACTTTAGTGTTGTGATACGCTCACCAAATTCTATATTGTTGTTTCTGTGTGAAATTTAAAACGAAAGCTTGTCATTTTTTTTTCCATGTTAAAATGCTAAAAAAATACTATGTTTTAGCAGACTGTAAATCATACATTCAAAGGTTGATTTCTCTCAAGAATATAAACACTGACTGGCACTATCAAAACATACGTTTGTTTGGTTGAACTTCAGACTCAATTTGAGGCAGGACCACCTGTTTGTTCAACCTGTTCAAACAATCATTCTTCATCTTTACTTTTTCTTTTACAATTGGCATATTTTAGCAGATTACTGGTATGAACAGGTTTAAATTAGGGCTGCACATTAATGGTTTAAAATATATGAATGATTACTTCAAATTCTAATCAAAATTATTAATCATAGTGTAATTGGTGTGATTTGACTTTTTGTATGTAATAAGAATTATTACTTTCACATAAGCACGAATCAAGATAATTTCAACTGATACTCAATGTTAATTTTTCCTCATAGTTTTGTGATTTATTATATTAACACTCTCTATATAATGAAAACTGGTAAATCATTATGAAATTTCTCTCAAAAGCTAAAACAGTGAAATTCATCATTTTAATTCCAAATTATGTTGATGTTTTGTTCTAATTATTTATTTATTTATTTAAACAAAAAAGACTTTGTATTGTCACACAGAGGTTGCATAAGTGCATTTATTTACTGATATAGTATATATTCATTTTTGGATTTATTACAGTTTGTCATTGAGAGGTTTTGATTACAGACTTAGTTGCAGCAAAAAGCTCAAATTACAGTGTGAAGGAACACAAACCAGCTTTATTATACTTTAATTTGAGCAGAACATCACAGTAGAGATTGCTAAACTCCAACATTAAAAGTTTTCAGATCTTCAGCACATTTTAGCAGGGTAAAAATCCCTGTGCGTATGGTTGCCAAGTTGGAAAGATTAAGTAAAACACTAGGCAGAACATGTATCAATTTAAGAGAAAAGCTTTATTTGGGGGATTTAAAACCTTGACCTGAAACCATGAAAGTTTGTGCAAGCAACGATTATGCAGTGATTATGTATTTTTGTAAAACACTGGGCAGAACATGTATCAATTTAAGAGAAAAGCTTTATTTGGAGGACTTAAAACCTTGACCTGAAACCATGAAAGTTTGTGCAAGCAGCGATTATGCAGTGATTATGTATTTTTGTAGACGAACCCATACGTTTTTCACTATACAAGAGCACGGCTGTAAAAGTGGATTAGCAAGTAGATGAGTTTTCCTATTCAGTGATGACATTTAACATCCCTGACAACCTCTGAAGTTCGATTTAGCCACTTGTTAGCAGCCATTATACTGATGTATTTTATGCTGTAGAATAAAATCTCCAAAATATCATGAGCTTGAGCTAGCTACAGCTTATTTCAGGCATTTAAAGGGAATCCCTTGTATTAAGACTTGCATGGCTTAATATAATATAAATGATGTCTCTTACTGAAATAGTAGTAGTAGTAGTTGTAGAAAACCCATTTAAGATTTAACGTGTTTTAACAAATCCAGATCCTTTTATACATAATTTGAGCTGGCGCTACCTGTTGCTATTTTTACCACAACACAACTTGGAAAACATAAAAGTACTGATACAATGACCACAGCTATTGTAAGAGATTACAGTTGATGATGTATATAAGTGTAGGCTTAAACCAAATGCAGTACCATCGATTTTTTTTTTTTTTTTTTTTTTCACAAGGAGTCTTAGCACCCTCAGATATTGAGTGAATTCCGCACTGAGAAACTCCTTCAGTGGCTGCGGCATCATGACAAGTGTCAGCATGTTTATATCTGTTCAGGATGGCATCTAGCGTTTCTTGTCTCTGCCATTTGTCAGCCTTTTCAGTAGCTGTGCTCTACTAAAAGCCTCAAAGGCATCAGGGCTAAAGTGGAGAGAACAAAGACACAGGTCTTTAGGAAGTTTTATTCATCCACAGGCATCTTCCCATTCTTTCTCCTTCTTATCGCTAGGAAAGCAGTGAAGACTTACAACTCTTCCTTTGTCGCCCTTTGACTGAAAAATACAACCAAATGCTGCAAAATGTGGTAATCGAATCAGTATTTTATTTTCCGGGTTGTGTCGTGGTAAAAATAGCAACAAGTAGCACCAGTAGCACACTGAGTGCAACCATTTACGTTAGCAAAAATATTGCGCCCCCTATAGTCTAAAACATGTATAAAACCCATTAAAAAAAAAACCCATTGACTTCAGCATGATAAAACCATGAGTGCTAAAATTTATTTCCAGGTTTTGGCCTAAAAAAATACATCCTCCCTACACGACTCCATGCAAGATAATGGAAATGTTGATAAAGTAGTTAGCCATTATCAAAGACAATTATGCTTGAATGAAAAAGAAAGTCACTTTGTCAGAGTATCCTGCTAATTTCTTTCTTTATATTAATATTTTACTAACATTCATGATTCATTCTAAACGGCTCTCATTAAACTTGTGCATTAATAAGCCATCAAATCAGTCAGGAGCTTCCAAAGGGAAAGATTTCAGTAAATGAAAAGTATAAATTAGAAAGATTTGTACACTTGAAAGATTAGTTGAAAAACGCTGATTCATTTACAACAACAAAACATCACCGCAAAGTGGCTCTGCACTGTAAAAAAAAAAAAAAAAAAAAAAAAAAAAACACTTTGTTGAGTCAACTTAAAATAATTTGTTACCCTGCACTCAAATACGTTTAGTCAACTTGAAATGTTAAGTTGTACTAAGTGAAAACATAGATATTTGAGTTGACTAAACAAACAGTTTGGTTTGTTAAACTCAAAAGCTGGGCTTGTTACCCAGCTGCCTTAAAATTTGAAGTTGAACAAACTCAAATATCTAAGTTGTCACTTAGTACAACTTAACATTTTAAGTAGACTAAACTTTTTTTGAGTTGACTGAACTTAAAATTTTAAGGCAGCCGGGTAACAAATTATTTTAAGTTGACTCAACAAATTGTTTTTTACAGTGTGATACGTCACAACATTTACACAGTAAGATTAAAACCTAAAATTTCCTAAATTAAAACTTTAACACTAAGCATGCACTTGTACGGTATGTCCCTCATTTCATGCAAATCTAGTTTATCCCGCCATTATCAGGCAAAGATCAAATAAGGCTAGATTCTAATTCAGAGTTGCTCTTTATCCTCACAAGCCCCAGACCTTTGAAATATACACACTCTGTCAGCGGCCCAATGGTTCACCTTTAACACTGCAGCCAATCTGCTCTTTTAAGACCTTAAGCTTTTGCAATATGTTTTGGTAGCTTCCCCTCTTGGTAACCCCACAGGGCCCCTGAGTTCACCCATATAATCCCCAGCCACAAAGATTTTCTGGATACAGAAAGTCCAAAGACGGCATGCTGTGTGGTTGATAATCTGTTATTTTCGTCTGTACCGTGGGTTGTTGGAGGCAAGCACCCTGCCTTCTTTTATTTCCTGTCAATGTACGTGCAGTAAATGTCACAACATGCATACAATGACAGAGTGACCTGACGGAAGTACTCGCTGATCAGAGATGCAGGTGTAAACAGGTGCACTCTGGATCAATGCGTTTCTTCTGTATATTCAACAATCTCAGAGCAAGCAGTCATTTGATGTTTTTGTGATGAGTTATCAGCAGGTGAAGAATAACTCCTGTTTAGTGAAGAAACGAAAGCGCCTGGGAGTCTGAGCTCAGCTCAAAAGGTCACAAGTGCCGGAGAGGCTGCGGGTCGTGTTCCTTATGTTTTCATTACCAGATCGACTGCTGAAGGGCACTCTGTCCAGGGCACGACTGAATTAAAGTAACTAAATCCACGGAGACCGGGGGGAATGTTTTTTTGTGGACCTTGAAAAAAAAGATTTTTGCACATCGTAGCTTATTTCTCTCAGCTATACTGCCATCCTATTGCCATTATGCACATTTGTGCCTCTTTCTGTCTGTACTGGTAAAAAGTTGCAATTTGGCAATTTTTTTGTTGAAAGTTAAGTTTTTGAAAGATGTCTCTTATGCTTAATTATTCAATCTAAAATACAGTAATAACAGTTTATTTAGTCTAAAATACAGTAATAACAGTAATATTGTGATATATCATAATTTAAAATAAAAGTTTTCTATTTGAATATATTTTCAAATGTATTTGATCAAGTTTCAGCATCGTTACTCCAGATTATCTGTGTTGAAAACATCATATATTTGTTGAAACCATTCAAAAGTTTGGGGTGAGAGATTTTTTTTTTAAGAAATTAATATTTTTATCCTGCAAGGGCACATTAATTTGATCTAAAGTAAATAAATATTTATTACAAAAGATTTCTATTTCAAATAAATGCTTTTCTTTTGAACTTCCTGTTCATCAAAGAATCCTGTTTTAACAAAAACTTTTAACATTGATAATAAGAACCATTATTAATGACTATTGATAATAACTGAGCAGCAAATCAGCATATTACAATAATTTCAGAAAGAAAATGTGACACTGAAGTTAAATATACACTCACTCAATACATATCTACTCACCAAGCCTGCATTTATTTGATCCAAAATACAGCAAGTAGATATATAACTGAAATATAACTGTTTTCTATTCGAATATATTTTAAAATATAATTTATTCATGTGATTTTAAAGCTGAATTTTTAGTGTCATTTTAGCATCATTATTTTTAGGATCATGTTGAAAACAGCTAAATAGAATTTTCAGATTTCTTTGATGGATAGAAAGTTCAGACGAACAGCATTTATCTGAAATAAAAATCTTTTTTAACATTATAAATGTCTTTATCATCACTTTTGATTTATTAAGCAAGGATGCTTTAAATTTAAGTATTAATTTCTATAATATCTTTCCCAAAAATTATACTGACTCCAAGCTTTTGAATGATATAATGTATTATGTTGCAAAATATTTTATTTTATTTTATTTTATTTTATTTTATTTGTTTGTTTTCAGATAAATGCTGATCTTTGGATCTCTCTGTTAATTAAAAAATCTTGAAAAAATTTCATTGACTATTTTAAATATTGAAAAAAATGTATAATAATAATAATAAATATTTCTTTAACAGCAAAATAGCATATTATAATGATTTCTGAAGGATCATGTGACTGGAGTAATGATGCTGAAAATGTAGCTTTTTAAAATATATTCAAATAGAAAGTTATTTTAATTAGTAAAACATATTTCACAATATTACTGTTTTTGCTGTGTTTTGGATAAAATAAATGCAGGCTTGTTGAGCAGAAGAAACTTTAAAACATTAAAAAATGGTTTGACTGGTAATGTAAATAAGATAAAAACAAACAAACAGCTATTTTAAATTGTAATAATGTGTTACAATATTACTGCTTTTGATCAAATAAATGCAGTCTTGAGCATAAGTGAATTTTTAAAACATTAAGTTGGCATGTACTTTGCACTATGACAATAAAGCTGTTTCTAGTCTGATGGAGAATTATTCATGGCTAATCTCTTTAGGTCTTGTGGGGTAAATGTTACAGAATGAATCTGGCCTGCGGCTGAAATGTCAGTATTTGAGTGCATTGCTGACCTTAGAGCTTTATTGGAAATGTATGCATGTTTAACATAGTTAGATCTTTAGTAATGTGATCACAGTTGTGACCAGGGAGTAGAGCGGATCATTACTTGCTCAATAACCTGAGATAATGCAACTAAAGCAATAATACACCCCAGAATTACAATGCTGTCATCATGTAATCAGCCTCATGTTGTTTCAAACCCATATGACCTTATTTTTTCCTTACATGGAACAGAAAGACTGCTCATTCCCTATTCTACTCATGTACATATAACATTTTCCCCACTCTTGAAAAGCACCAGACAAGCTGTGCAGGCCAGGTGGGAATTTGTAAGATCAGGTTTGACAAATCATAACAGGATTCAACCCATGTGACAAAAGCCAAAAGTCTCTCTGTAGTAGAAAACCTGCCTTGAATTTCTATACGGAGTATCTCTGTGAAGATGACTTAGTATGCTACCCTTTCCTGTGGTTCTGGAAAAATCTTCCTGGCATTTGACAGGAGATCTGTAACCTTTGAGTAAATCCAGCCCAGCGTGCTCTCAGTGTTGAGTGTAACTGTGCTTTTTTTAAGTGAGCTTACAGAGAACTTGCTTCCACCTCAGTCCCTTAAATGCTGTGTGGTTTTAGGTTTGCTGCTTCCACTTTAGAGCAGTGTCAATGTTAATTCTATATTTGCATTTTTTATTTATGTATTTCTATATTTGAAGAGTTCAGATGCAAAACCAGCTAAAAGCCATCTCAGTCAATAATGAGATAATGATACTGAGTGAATGCTCCTAACACATATTACACGTCCATCAACTACTTTCACTTCAAACTCACTAAATTCCAGCCTCAGCCCAATCAGAAGTACCAGTACTTACATAGAAACCTATACAAAGTAGCCAGAAAGAAATGCTCATTTTCAGTGTTGGGGGTAACACATTACAAGTAACGCAAGTTATGTAATAATATTCCATTTTTCAAGTAACTTGTAAAGTAACGCATTACATTTGAATTTCTAAGAAAATATCTGAGTTACTTTTTCAAATAAGTAACGCCAGTTGCTTTTTTCCCCGTTTATTGATTGACAAGTCTCCTGTCGGGAAATTGGGAGTAAACATGATGTTACTGTATTCTAGACTAAATGTGAACATGCATTAATTCATCCCACTCACAAAAAATAGATTCAGTATTCCTCAAAATGAATAAAAACAGTGAAATGCAAATCAGAATATGACACAACCCTGCGATAATTAAATATGTTAAATAAAACAAATATCCTTTATGTATTTAATCCAATTTTATTAACCAGTGTCTTTGCTGCTGACCTTCGATGATGCAATTCAACCATACTAATAAGAAAAAATTACTTCAGATAAACTAACATATGTGCTTAATTTTTTTTATAGCTGAAGAGTGATCTCCTGCATAAATGTACTTTTCTTTCAGCCTGAGGTGAATTCATTTCACTTTTGGTGTAAAAGGGCTTTTACATTAGAATTGTTTTATATTAAAAACAAAGAAGCAAGTACTGCCCAGATTTAAAAAGTAATGCAAAAGTAACGCAGAAGTAACATAACGCATTACTTTCTATAAAAAGTAACTAAGTACCGTAATTAGTTACTTTTTCAGGGAGTAACGCAAAATTGTAATGCATTACTTTCAAAAGTAACTTTCCCCAACACTGCTCATTTTAAAGAAATACGTCAGATTGATTTAGAGGCTTTTGCATCTGAACTCTTCATTTATTGTAGTGAAGGTTTCGTATTGAAGAAACAACAAACTGCTCAATGCTTAATGATTATATTTGAGAAAATACACTACTGTTCAAAAGCTTGTGATTTGTAAGTTTTTTTGTAATGAAAGATGAATGTGTTTTAAAATAGCAATTTTGTGTTGTATTATACATGCATCTTACAATTAATATGCCATTTTCTTCTGAAGACTGTCACACACTAAAGTAGCTCTCTATTTAACATATGAATTATCATCAAAACAATATTCTTTCTCTCTCTCTCAACCTTCCCATTTGTTCTGCTTGCTCTCCTTTAATGCACATTTTATGCATTCATATTTTACTTAATAGTGCACATAAATCACCAGAGTCTGTTAAATGAGGCTAATGGCAGTTATGTTAAATATTAATGGCTTGGGCTAAACAGAGCCATAAGAAAACCCTAGGTGTTTGTCTGTAGGTAAGGCAGTTACATTGTTAGAAATATAGAAATATTGAATAATCAGTGTTCTCTTTATCGTACATTCATTGAAGGCATTAACAAGCACATAGCACATTATCAGCACTATTAATTGTTTCTCAACAAGACCATTTGATGGTTCAATAATGGTGTCTGTTTATCCTGTTAAACAAGTCACATTGATTCATTATGATATTGTACTGTAGGAACATTTTTAACTTAATGATTTTTAATGATGTGATGAATCCATGTTAATGCTTTACAAGCCTAAAAACCTCCAGATGTTCAGCTTGTGGGTCAATGTAAGAAGTAATCCTAGTGAAGCATCTGCAGGCAGACAGAAATCCAAGAAAATCACCACAAATGACTGTTAATGGATTCCTGCAGACGAATGACGGAGCGCTCCAAATCTCAAGAACCTAACGTCATTTCAAACCGTTTATCACATGTAGCTGCGCTGTCTGATGTCAAGCCTTTTGTACTTTTCTTTGGAACTTTCTATTGCAGTATTTTTGTGTTCTATTTTATGAACAAAAAGGAAGCTTTGAAGAAAGTTTTATCTGTTTTTGTCATGCAATGAACGTCAGTGGAGAGACTCTGAACTCTCTGAACTCTGAACTCTCTCAGAACTCTGACTTTTGTCGTACCTACAGTCATGTGAAAAAGTTAGAACAGCCTATTCAATTTCCATGGTTTTCTGTATCAGGACATAATAAAAATGTATCTGGTCCTTGGCAGGTCTTAAAATGTGGAAAATAATTCCTCAGATAAACATCATCACATTACATATAACTGTGTCATGATTTATTTAACAAAAATGAAGCCAAGATGGAAAAGCCATGTGTGACAAAGTTAGGACACCCTATAATTCAACTGCCTGTAGATCCATTTTTAGCAGCAATAACTTGAAGCATTCATTTTGACTTTATCAGTCTCTCACATTGTTCTGGAGGAATTTGGACCACTCTTCTTTTCAATGTTGCTCCAGTTTTTAAGGTTTGTGGGCATTTGCTTATGCACAGCTCTTACCACAGCATTTGAGTCAGGAAGAGCTCTGGACTTTGAGTGGGCTATTGCAACACCTTGATTCTTTTCTTTTCAGCCATTCTGTTGTAGATTTGCTGGTGGGCTTGGGATCATTGTCCTGTTGCATGACCCAACTTTAGATGTCGGACAGATGCCCTCGCATTTGACTCTAGAATACTTTGATATACAGAGGAGTTCATGGCCAACTCAATGACTGTGAGGTGCCCAGGTCCTGTAGCTACAAAACAAGCCCAAAAATATCAGCTGTCCTCCAGTATGCTTGTCTTGTGCTATGAGGTGTTTGTGCTGATATGCTCTTTAGGTTTTCGCCAAACTTGCCGCTGTGCATTTTGGCCAAACATCTCCACTTCTGTCTTGTCTGTTCAAAGGACATTATTCTAGAAGACTTGTGTTTTGGTCAGATGCAACTTTGCAGACCTAAACTGTGTTGCAATGTTTTTTTTTGTTTTGTTTTGTTTTTTTTAGATTGAAGAGGTTTTCTTCTGCCAAGCCCTGCCAAGCCCAAACAAGCCATTTTTGTCTCATATTTTTCTAATGATATTGTCATGAACTTTATCATTTAATATGTTAACTGAGGCCTGTAGAGTCTGAGGTGTAGTTCTTGGGTTGTCTGCCATTTCTATGAGCTTTACACGGTCTGATCTTGGGGTGTTTTAAATGACTGATAGACTGCAACGGTTTGAGTTAAAAATCTTCGTTTGTGTTCTACTGAAGAAACAAAGTCACCTACATCTGGGGGTAAGCAGATAAACATCAAATTTTCATTTTTGGGTGAACTATCCCTTTAAGGCAGTTTATATGGTCAGTTTTGATTTCATGTTGACTTTAATAAATGTGCCCTTAACTCTTAATTACTTGACATGGTCATTTAATCTCAAGTATGAGGCATAAATAATTAGCATGGATCTTTGAATGTGCACAACTGCAGTCACTTATAATTATGGCAGCACTCTTACTATTGCTAGTGATTAATGAGACACTTTTGTTATGTACTTGTTGAATGGTGGCACATTGCAGAGGTGAATGTCAGCCATTCAACTGTCCTGGTCTCCATCCAGCCACTCTTAATCACTAGAGTAATGGTGTCTAAAATGTGTCAGCTGTATCTGTGCTCTGAATGGTTTGGGGGTCTTCTCTTGTTAATTAAAGGAATAGTTCATTCAGAAATAAAAATTAGCTGAAAATGTATTCACCTTCAGGCCATCCAAGATGTAGATGTGTTTAGATTTGGAGAAGTGTAGCATTGCTTCACTTAGTCAGAATGTGAGTCCAAACAGCTGATAAAAACATCACAATAATCCACAAGTAATCCATACCACTCCAGTCCAGTCTAAAACTGTGTTTGTAGAAAACAAATCCACCATTTAACTTCAAACCGCTGCTTCTGAGTCCATAATATTCATACATCCATTCAGCACTGCAGTGGAAAAAGAAACTGTAACCAGTTGGTTTCACAACTAGAACCATTCAAAACAATGGTGGAAAAGCAGCTGTTTCTCGGTTTGCATAATGTGTGTACAGTTTGTAAACTACAGAAATATTGATGACTCAGGAAAGCGGTTTCATGGGGTTTTTAATGGTGTTTCCTCTGCCCTCTAAAACCCACATTAGTGTCATGCCTTCAGACTGCATTCAGACAATGCATGTTGTCAGTGAGTTGACAGGGCTGTCGATGTGGATTACAGTGTTGATATTACTATTTTAGGAAATGCAAGAATGATGCCTTATAGGTAGGTGTTCTGAGGTTAAGGCCAACAAACCAGCCACAATAATCCTCCAGTCTGCTCATTTCACCGTAACAAACACAAACATGTTTTTTTTGTTTGTTTGTTTGTTTGTTTGTTTTTTTCCTATTGTGGTAAGAACTTTACATTGACCTCTATTGTTTCTAAGGAAGTTAATTTCCCGAATTAAAATTTCCTGATAATTTACTCACCCCATGTCATCCAAGATGTCTTTCTTTCATTAGTCGCAAAGAAAATACGTTTTTTGAGGAAAACATTCTAGGATTTTTCACCATATAATGGACTTCAGTGGTGGCAAATAGGTTGAAGGTCCAAATTGCAGTTTCAATGCAGCTTCAAAGAGCTTTACACAATCCCAAAATGACCGATCGTTTTGCTAGATAAGACCCTTATTCCTCAGCTGGGATCGTGTAGAGCCCTTTTAAGCCTCATTGAAACTGCAATTTCGGATGACGGGGGGTGAGTAAATTATCAGGAAATTTTCATTCTGGAAGTGAATTTCTCCTTTAAACACACACACACACACGCACACACACATTTGTTTTTGTGAATTGTGGGGACTTTCCATAGACTTCTATAGTTTTTATACTGACCAAACAATATCGTCTATCCCCTATCCCAACCCTAACCCTAAACCTAGCACTCACAGAAAATATGTTTGCATCTTTACATTTTCAGATAAACACCATTTACTATTTTTAATAATTTTTTAGGTTTTACTATCCTTGTGGGGACATTTGGTCCCCACAATGTAGCAAAAACAAGTACACACACACACACATATATATTTAATTTGTATAATATAATTTATTTATTTTTATATTTTTATATTATTATGATTTATATTTCCCATATATAAAAGTAACCTTAACAGTGGCTTCTTGCATTGATATTATTTGTATGTTAATATAGCCATTTTCCTTATGGGCACTGCTGGCTGCTCCCAACAATGTAGATGGTTTCAGGTTTTACCATGCCATCCTTCCAGTGTTGGCAATACCCAAGCCACACAAACACATGCACAGAGTGCTTGTATACATAAGCAAGTTCACTTGCCCAGTAAATTAGTTGTTGTTCAGGTGCAGTGAATGAAAGTTTAGGACGATATCTTGGTCATTATCCTTGCGAACAGCTACATAAAGAACCTGAGTCTGATCTTTAGAGAAAATAATGTTCTCTACAAAGTTCAGAGACATAGGTTTGCTGATTGGAAAAGACTGAATAGTTTGTCCTTCTCAGCCATGAGCATGTCTTCTTTTTTAATGATCAATGAAAACCATTGAGCTTGATCAATACTCATTCCATTGATCAATACAGGGTTGCTGAGAGTTTGGAAACTTAAGTGTACCTAAATGGAGTACACTTTCATCACTATGTTTCTTAACACACTTAATTACTAATTTTTTAGAGTGCACATAGTAATAATGTCATATTAAAAGTTTTACTTGAAGGTTCTTTTAAAAAAAATAGTTTGTCATGCTTTAAAGAAATACACTTATTCTGATGCGTTGACTAATATTCTGAAGCATAAAGTGCTTGGTTATAATTTTTATTCAATATTAAATTTAATATGGGGGGGGAGGTTGTTATGTAGTAAGTCGCGTGTCCAAACTATTACATACATTTCATTTTGCACTTAAGAATATTACCTAATTTACTTTAAGGAATATAGAAACATTCTTTGGTAGTTAATCAAAGAGAAATTACTAGATTTTATGTTTTCTCCATAAGTAACATGAACGATATTTGTTTGTGCAAAACTTGCTGCTCCAGTGCCAGGTTGGAGGTTTTAGCATGCTGCTGGGGTGTTCTTGGGCTTACTGGCTAAAAAAAAGTTGAGTCCTCTACCAAGTCTCTATGATATTCATAGATTTTCAAATATCATCAGTTTTTCTAAAAGTAACATCACACCTCTTCTCAACAACCTGCATCGTTTCATCGTTTCGTTTGTAGCACAATTGCTCCCGGATGAGTTCAGTACTTAGCCCTAGTGGTTCTGAAAACCCCTTTATTTTTACAACAGAAATGACATTGCAATCCGCCTCCATATCTGCTTTAGCCCGAGCTTTGTTTTCAAGTTAAAGCAGTTGTGTAGGCGTATTACAGTGTTGACTTCTATTGTAAATATATTCGCAAATGATGCTCAAGCTAACAAAAGCAATGAATCATATAAACATTCATTTCTATTTTTTTTTTTTTAATTTTCAGTTTTCTGGGTAAGGCATGCTTTTCATAGCTGATGTTGTTTCAGCATGAAACAATCATGCATGTGCCTGCTTGTCCACTACATCAGAGATTGTAAAGAGACAGCATGATATAGTGGAAGAAAGTAGATGAGTGAAGATTATAAATCAAGGCTCTTTTCCAAAACCTAGTGTGCTGCTTACATAGGACGTATTTTAAGCACCATAACACTGTAGAACTCATGGTGCAAAAGGCTTTTCCAAAAGTAGAATACCTTCTTTTTTTCTTCTTTTGTTTGCCTGTAATGTCCTGTGAACACTCAGTTGTGTTTTTGAAAAATGGAACTGAGGTGTAGTATAAATAAAGTAAAAGTGGTCCTGGTATAGAACCTTGTGGGACACCACCTTTAAAATTCCAAGAGGATGATGTAATTCTCCCTGAAAACATTCTTTCATGTAAAACTTAGGTAAACCGCCTTAAGACCACACCATGAATACCATGTTGATCAGTAAGAACAGCATCAATTTTCTCAAAAGCTGCACTAAAATCTAATATGTGACCCTGGACTACAAAACCAATCATAAGGGTTAGTTTTTTGAAATCGAGATTTATACACAATCTGAATAACCTGGAAATAGCTTTAAATTGATGTATGGTTTGATAGGATAGGACAATGTTTGGCTGAGATACAACTATTTGAAAATCTGGAATCTGAGGGTGCAAAAAAAAAAAAAAAAAAAAAAAACGCCTTTAACGTTGTCCAAATTAAGTTCTTAGCAATGCATATTACTAATCAAAACGTTTTAATATATATACAGTAGGAAATTTGAAGAATATCTTCATGGAACATGATCTTTACTTGATATCCTAATGATTTTTGACATAAAAAAAACGATCATTTTGACCCATACAATGTGTTTTTGTTGATTGCTCCAAATATACCCGTGCTACTTAAAACTGGTTTTGTGGTTGGGGGTCACATATAATAAGAACTAGGCAGCTACTACTGTTGATGTTTAATCAACATTAAACTCTCTCTCTCCTTCAGCTTGCTCCCTTTTATCAGGGGTCACCACAGCGGAGTGATCCTCATAGTCGATTTGGCACATGTTTTACGCCAGATGCCCTTCCTGCCGCAACCCAGTCCTGAGAGTGCACTAACTTGTGCATCCCCAGTGCTGGGACAAAATCACTCACTCATTCACACACACATTCACACACTACGGTCAACTTAGATTGTCCAATTCACCTATACTGCATGTCTTTGGATTGTGGGGGAATTGTGCCCGCTCTTACAGGAAAAATTGTACCCGCTCTTACAGGAAAAATACAATGGATAAAAAAATGGACTATTTTGCTCAATGTTTATGTGAAATCAAAAGATACTTTCATGACAAACAGAATTGCTATCTATGTAGAGTTTCCAAAGCAGTTACTTCATGCCTTTGTATACAGCAGACAGTAAGTCAGCTCAGTTGTTTTGGAACAAAGTCACTGAGTCTCATCTGTGGCATATCAGACTTGGTGTTGATAGAAATGGCACAGTAGAGTAGATGGAGTCAGCGGTAGTCCGTGAGTATCGCTGCTGACACAGTGAAATACGCAGTGACATTAATCTGAACCTCAATGAAGTGACAGCATGTGGTGTGTGATGTGACAGGACTGTGCAGCACTGGCACTCCCAGACATTTCCTACCGCGTTCCTCACTGGCATACAACCACGTCAATGTGCTGGTTCATGACACCGGTATCTCTAAGCCCTCTGTGAGCTTCTAATCAGATCATAGGCCCCTAACTGTCACATCTCAGCAGGAAAGAGACACTCTGAGAACTGCACTTGTTCTCTTACCCCAGTTAAATGGGGTAAAAGAGTATAGCGGGACAGCATTTTGGGGTCAATAAGTACATATCACTGCAGTTTCCAACAAAAATGAAGTCCAGAAGTTGTAAAACACTGATCACTTGTAATCATAACTGTGTACGAAAATGATTACATCTCCATAAAGCGGGGGAAGCGTGCAGCTGTTGATGCTTACAAAAGCATGCAGTCGCATTGTTATGTGCGCTGTTTTGTCGGTTTCACTTTCGCTTTTAAAATCGATCAAGTTCAGCAAGGAGGGGAGAGGATTGAAAGGTGGGGAGGCAGAATAACTTGTTTGTGGGCCGGCCCTGCTCCAGAGCGGGCTTATTTGTGCGGATTTTGAGGTGCGGTTTTGAACACTTCAGATAAACGCACGCACAAATCTTCTCATTGCGCCGAACTTGCATCGTTTGGCTTTTAAAGGCTTAAATGAGTTTAATCACAGATATCAATGTGTGCTGTTCAGGTCTCATCTGTGCACACGCGCTATCAGCACGATGACGGAATAAATGACTGCTCATATTCCAGCATACAGCATTCGCATTGTACAAGAGGGAATGGTTTATCCACGTTTTTATTTTTTTTCATCACTGTTGAAACCAGAATGCGCATCCATCAACAGAAACATACATTAGCCGAACCCTGTTTGTTTTACGTGTTGTTATTTATAACAAACCATATTACAGATGTGTTTTCAGATTTAGGTTGAACCGCGGTCCTAGTGCGTGCCGAACCTTTGTTCATGTTGAACTCCAGCCTCATTTGACTGAGAATCGGTGCATCCGTAAAACTTATTGTGTATTTGTCCATGTATAAATGTCAAATCTCAGTCCGTTTGACTCCTGTGGTATTACGTAGTCCACTAATGAATTTGTTCAGGCTTGGGTCACTAAGCCCAGATCACACAAAAATGGCATGGCTGTAATTACACACGTGTGTCCATCTGCTCTCACTGGGCTCTTCAGAAGGGCATGAGAGCAGCCCTGTATTGTGTGCTTTAATCAAAGAGGTTTGTTTTCTCTTTCATGACAGTCAGTATTCCCCTTTTGCAAAATGCCAGAATAAAAGCGAGCCCTCAAATTCAAAATAGTCAATGGTTGTTTTGTGGCACTTGTAAATAGAGTGAATGCTCAATGCTTTGCCTCTTTGTTCGCTTAAGAGGCAGTCGTAGTCACCTCTGTAATTACATTCTGTACTGAATTTAAACAGTACTGAACAATGAAAACTGCTGGGAGTAAAATCGGCACTAAAATGGCAATATAGACTGATCATTGGAGCACAGTTACTGAGACCACTTTATATTGTTGATCATGCTTCATATTATTGTGTGTATGTTATACTTGTGACTACATTATTTTTGCTATTACTTAAACATTACTACTATCATACACTACTGTTCAGACAGTTGGGGTCAGTCGTTGTTTTAAAGGGTACGTTTGTGTAAAACAACACCCTTTTACCTTGTCAAAAACGGCTCTGTTCACAGTGACTTATTTCGGTGCATGTCTCTTTAAATGATAATGAGCTACTGCTCACTCCGCCCCTCTCTTTCGTTTTTTTTTTTTTTGCGTATTCGGTGGCACATTACCATCAAAAACAAATCTAATTCACTGCGTCCTAAGTGGCTCTGATGTCGTGAGAAAATGAAGATTCTTATGTTAGCTTATGTTTGCTATTACGCTTATTTTCGCTTATTTTCGCTTTTACATCCAACTACAAAATACCTGCATTGCTTACGAGACATTGCTGTTGCTGCTGCTTGAGCACGTACAGAATGGCAGACAGCATACAACTGGCTGAGGGCGGAAATATGCTAATACGTGCCAGTTCATAAGCGGTTGTGGGCGGGGCCTGAGCAATATGACGTCATACTGCTCAGAAAATCAAAATTGAGACAGTTTAGTTTTTTGGGGGATAAAAAAAGGAGTGAATGGACTTTCATCATTTGTTGGGTGGTTGTGTCCACACGCTGTTAAGACATATTGGTAAGTTGGTAAAATGCTTGTTACTAAATTATATTCTTACTTATTTGTAACTAGCGTAACTAGCTACATTTGCTTGAATAGCTACTGCTACTAAACAAATTAGCTTCTGTGATTCATGTTAACCAACAAACTAAAAATAAAATCATTAGAAATTTAGATTTAAATGCCAGCTTGACTTCAGTGATTACATAGATGTACAGTAAATGCTGACAGATGTTGTGTGAATGAGCAGCTGCCTGTGGGCTGCTAGTGTAAAGCTAACTGCGTTTTGTTTTTGTTGTATCTCATTACCTACGGCCTATGAGCCACTAGTCAGTTTTTCGCACTTTTAACACCAAATTTTATGTGTGGCCTTTGGGTTTGTTTAATAAGCTAAAACCGCATCTGTGCCACTGTTACTTTTTTTAGCCATTGTTGGCAGAGATTGGTTTAAAGATGTGATATGAGAGTTGGCTAAAGTTGTAGCTTTAGATAGGCTTGAAGATATCCCTTTGTCAATTTTTCTCGTCTTGTTAAGTGAGATTAGTCTAATAGGACTCAAGTGCTATTCCTGGGCAATATTCCCCAACTTCCTACAAACAGCATTCCAGCATGTGCTTGAGGCGAGGTCTCAGGTGTTGAAACTGTCACACAGTGTTAGCGCTGTTTGGGGCAACAGTGGGGGGGAATGAATTTTTAAAGGGCCTCTGGTGCACATAAAATTTCCACTGGCTGAATTTTAATTTGCTTAAACAGCTCGTAACAAAATGAATCTGTGGTTTGTTGCTTCATATGTCAAAGACCATTGTCTGGCTTTGGGAGAATATGGCAGTTCTAAATGATAGCTTTTTAAGCAAGCTACAATGGAAAAAAAATACTTTACTGTAAAGATTCTGCCAACAATAATACTCTAAGTTTTTTTACAGCTAAATTTACAATTGTTTTCTTAAACTTAAAGGAATAGTTCACCAAAAAATTTAAACTCTATGATTGTTAATATGATAGTAGGATTTTAAAATTATACATTTTTAAAACTAATAATATTTATGTTTTCTTAGTTTTGAATTAGAATTTAATTTAATTACTATCAATAAAGTTGAGAATAATTAATGTTTAATGTTGTGATGTTTTTTAAATATGCATCATCTTTTGTGTTATGTACTAAAAGAACGAAAGAAAAATTATATAAAACCTACAATAATTTCTGCAGTAAATAAAGCCAGTATTTACACTACTGTTTGTTTTCGTTTTTTCCTTATAGTAAATGATGTTTGTTTTTAGACAAAATTAACAAAAAAGGTTTGAACAATGGTTTTCGATTAGACGGATATAAAAACGCACTTTAAATAAATTACTTGGTTGTTTTTAGGGCTGTCATTAACAGTTATTTTGGTAATCAAGTAATTTGTTGATTATTCTGTCCATGAATTGAGATAATTATAATACATTTGTTTGCAGGAATAAAATAGACCTAAGTGAACAGTAGCCTTCAAAATGGCTTAACGTGTATATATAATAGCAATGAGGCAATAATTAGTTCAAATAAAGTATCAAAAGCAAGTAATCATATGGTTTTATTGAACAAAACTGTTAAAATACATAATGTATTATAAACAACAGAGTTAATGTAAGCCTACATTACGCATTATAACAAGTGCCTGCAGAGGGCGCCAATGGCGTGGCGGTTGTTTTTACTTTACTGCATGATCTAATACATGTTAAATATTGACTCGACATAAGTTAATTCAAATGTCCACTTAATCTTTAATATTTGGCCATTTCTTTATGATAGAAACGCTACAGCCACTGTAAATTCTTGAATATGTGGACATCAAAACGTGTAAACTCAGAGTGAGGGTTTAAACTTTTATTTTGAAATCGCAATGAACAGTTAGCATATTGAGAAAGATAATGATGTATTCCCCTGTGTTTGCATAGGTTTATAAATGATTTACCTTACAAATCTGATGAAATGACTTGCATGACGTTGCAATCCCATCCCCGTTATAATAAACCCAAACTCACAGCAATATGAAGAGATGGAGTTGAGACGCTCTACACATGTAAATGATAACAGTTTGTGTAACGGAGTCACTCTTATTTACACGCATGTAAATAATTAAACCTGCATCGCATATATTATGCTTTATTATGATTTTTAAATGGGTTTAATATGTGAAATGTGCCACTTCCTGTATTTTGCCGATTACTTGACACGGGCAAAATGCGATCAAGGACTTTTTAAAATTAAGTACTGGAATAGAGTCGAGGAATCGTTGCAGCCCTAGTCGTTTTACTTTTTTTCACTGTACATCTTACATAATAATACATTACCTTGACATTCTTAGCCAATTGGATTGGTTAATGAAAACACTGGCAGGACAACCTACTGTCCAAACAGTAATTTTTTGTCTGTGTGTCGGAGTGTAATGGTTGATCTTCTCTCACGGGAAAAGTTTTGACTGGGCCGCACATACCTAACTAATCATTCTGATGGATTTCTGCAGGACGACAAGAACATTAGATTTAAGCTGAAGTGCTGCATAATGCCTTTATGTGATCTATTGTAGGCTTTGTTATAGAGGAGACCATGGTGTGCGGCGGCAAGTATAAAGGAAAAAGAAATACATATTTATTCACTGAAAATATTTCAATATATAGAGCATGGCGGGCAGAATTTTATTTCAGTAATATTACCTCTAGTGAACGGACTACTCATCCCTCAAGTTTTGTAATATAGTTTGTGGGTTTAAACCAGGCATTTGGCTTTTGCCAAATGTAAGGTCATCTGGAAGATTGAAATGAAGTAAAATATGACTCAGCAGACCGTTTTTGTTTTTCGCATTGGTCAGGGGTTTTCCAAAAAGTTTGGTGAATCTTAAACAAGGTTACTGTATACCTCTTTGTACTTGTGTCTTGGTGATGGATCGAAATGATTTCTGAAGGATGTAGCCCAGCTATCAATTCCAAGACTGGCAAGATCATAACAATCAGATATGGATGAAAGATACTAATCCAGTTCTTCGGTTCAGAAAATAGGTGAAAACTGAACATGAGATGAAAGCAAATCACAATTGCTGGCCCTCCAGAGAGGAATGGTAGCAAATGCAAAGGTAATAAAGATTTGTGACAGCAAACCTGACTGCAGGGATCAACAGTGAGTTTATTTATTCATTCTTGTGGCTCATCAACCTGTAGTTTATATTTTACTTTCCCTGCAAACATTTTCACCGATCCAACCACAAAAAAATCTTTATGTAAAATGGTAAATAATTCATTTTTACCTACATATTCTTTTAAGTATCATAAACCTAATTAAATAATATGTTTATTTTTATTTATAAATATTTATTCATAGAGTATCCAGGAATATCATAAGTCACCGTTGCATTTTACATTGCAGATGTAAGTATTTACATCAGTAGAATCTGTGACAGACAGAAATCACAGACGGAAATAGTATAAACTTACATGTAAATGATTGATAGATGTGAGATCACTGGAGCATAAGCATTGTGACAGGCTTGTGGAAAAAATCAGTTTGTATTTTTACAGAATTTCATCTTGTTTCAAGGATGTTTGTATACTGGAAGACAAACCCGTAGTTGAATTTGCATTCTGTTTAAATTGCAGGTCAGGGGCACCTAGAACAGACCAAAAGGGCACTTTAGCGTTGACGATTAAAAGGGCAGGGGCTCGAGCCTCACTGAGTATATTTTATTGTAACCAGTCTTTCAACTTTAAACTTTTGTTTCAGTATTTGTGAAATTTACTACCAATTTCTAAGTGAGAATTGTTTCAAAGACATTTTATTATTTGTAAAACGTACTCCAATAATCAGTGTTTTATTTACATTTATTTACCATTTTTACTAATCATTTAACAATCATGAATGCACAATACTCTGAAACCTTTTAGAAAGTCTGAATCACTGCAACAGTGTCAGTCATCAGATCACCATCCTGTACTGGGCTTCAAGTCAAAATGAAACAGTGATGTACTTCCATAATTCTTAGTGATTGTTAAAAAATATAAATAAAAAGGACGTTTAAATTGTGTATTTCTAGAGGGCATCAGGCAGTAGCAGAGCAGTTGCCGTTGAGATTATTGTGAATGTTAATGGGTACATTGTGATGAAAGATATTTTTAAATACTGTCAAATTGTCTTTTTTTTCTGGAGCATCTGTATTGTTAGTCTTTTGTATTCACCACAATAAAATGAATGCATTTAAAAAGGTCATTTAAGTGCCTGTCCCAGCCTGGCCAGAGATTGGAACAGAATGGAATTTGAAACGTTTTAGCCAAAAATGTTTCCATGGTAAAGGTGTTTTTTGCAGAAACGTTTCAGATTTCGTTCTGTTCTCCGACTACGGCGGAAGTAGGGATGGGGTGTGGATCGATTAACCAGGTGAGTAACTGTAACTACACTTTAGGAAACAAACACAAGGATAGGTAGTGAGCCACCTTGCTACTAACTTCATAGGCAGCATCCTACTTGAAACAGAACCTGTATGTTTGCAGTAACTCTCTGTCATATGTATATGTGTGAAAACCCAGCTGATTTCAGTGGTTTGCTGTTAGCATGTTGCTAAGCTAACAATGTGATATCCTAATAAACATGAAATATGTAAATACAGTTGAGGTCAAAAGTTTACATGCACCATGCAGCATCTGCAAAATGTTAATTATTTTACCAAAATTAGAGGGATCATACAAAATGTATGTTATTTTTTATTTAGTATTTCAAAATAGATGCCGTTCAAAAGTTTACGCTTGATTCTTAATACTGTGTTGTTACATGAATGATCCCCAGCTGTGTGGGATTTTTTATTTTATTTTATTTTTTTTGCTTTTTTTCTTTTCCAACAATGAGTGTATGATTTTGAGATTCATCTTTTCACACTGAGAGCAACTGAGGCACTCGTATGCAACTATCACAGAAGGTTTAAACGCTCACTGATGCCTCAGAAGGAAACAAGATGCATTAAGAGCTGGGGGTGAAAACTTTTAGAATTTGAAGATCAGGGTAAATTTCACTTATTTCATCTTCTGGGAAACATGCAAGTATCTTCTGTAGCTTCTGAAGGGCAATACTAAATGAAAAAAATCTATGATATTTAGGCAAAACAAGAAAAATGTATACATCTTCATTCTGTTCAAAAGTTTTCTATGTGAAATATGTTATTCAGGTCCGTACTAAATAAAAAATAACAAGCATTTTGTATGATACCTCTTATTTTGGTAAATATGCCATTTCACAGATTCTGCAAGGTGTGTGTAAACTTTTGACCTCAACTGTACATAGATAAATATTTAGTGAAAACAGAGGTGGTCTAATTACTGGGAGATACCAAGGTACGGCCAACTTGGGTCAGGTATTACTTTATAACGAATGATATTACATTTTTCACATTGTTGAAGTTGTGTGACAGTTAATTGTTAGTTTTGGATACCAGAGAAATTAATGAGAATGCTGTAAACTAAATCCTACCTGTCACAATATTGTTTGTGACTCTTCTTACATAACAGCATTTTTAATTTTTTTCTGAATAAATTTTGAAAATTGATCAGTCCAGAACTAATGTTTATTGGCAAATATGTTGAAGATTAGGCTGTCGATTAGTGCAGTGTGGTAGTGTATTATTCTGAATTCATCCAATTTGTAAACAGAGCTTGTTGCAGTGCATTCTGGGATTGCATCCTATAAGTTACCCTGCCTATGATGCATTAAAGTGTTGATTCAAAAAAGTCATCATTTACTCACCCTCATGTTGTTCCAAACCTGTCTGAATTTCTTTTTCTGTGGAAAAGATATTTTGAGAACTGCCTTAGTGTTTTTTAAATCCATAGAAAGGAAGCCAATGGTCATCAAAACTCTCTGGTTACCAGCATTCTCCAGAATATCTTCTTTTATGTTCCACAGAAGCAGGAAAGTCATAAGGGTTTGGAACAACATGAGGGTGAGTAAATGATGAGAAAAAGTTCCTTTGTTCATTCCTGTTTTCATCAGGTTCTGTTTTAACATTTCTCTGTAAACCATGTGAGTAATTGAGCTGGATGTGGAGAAAGGGTTCATGTATTCTGTCCGTAACTATCTGCTTCATCACGCGAGCAAGAACTTGGAGCAAAGACAGTGACATGGTCAACAGTCTGTGACCTTCCTTTGCCCAGAGGCTTCTGCAGAAAAGTGGGATAATGAGCGTGTTGTTTTTATACTGTAGATCAGTAGTCCAGGTCTTAATTGCACTGCAAACATTCTTTGTTCTTGTATGCTATCCTGATTGCCCACATTCAGCAAACAGTGAAATGAGTTTAGGGAGCCAATGAGGCTCACACTGCTTGCATTATTACTCAACATGATGTTTGCAGCTTTAATCAGTGGAAAAAACCAACATCAGTTCCAGTTTTCGGTCTAATTTTGGGAATGGGGTGGGGAATATGACCTAAATATCATGTTACGATGTTAACAGTACAAATTATTTTATGCGTTACATAACCATGCCGTACTGCCTATTTTTTAATAATTTGTCTTTAATTTTTCTTTCATATTTTGAACTCTTTTTTATATTTGTAATTTAAAGAGGTCATCGGACGCAAAGTTCCGCTCCCATGACAGTTGATTGACATGAGCGTCTTACGTCAGAACTGCCTTAAATCACCTGTAACAGTCCAATCGCCATTGTTTTGACGCTGGAGCAGGGATGTAAATTAGACAAGAATATTATTCGTGATCCAGCTTCACCTACAGCAGAAGTGAGTATAAAGGTTTTTTAATGAATCTCTGCAATCACCTTTCCTAATAACTTGCTAGTTAGCAAGATTTGCAGCTAAACGCGCTAAATGCGGCTAAAGTAAACAATGTCCCAGAGCTCATCACTCCACACTCCAGAGAAGAGAGGGGTGGGGTGAGCAGAGCTCATTTGTATTCAAAGGAACAATCCATCAGAATGGGTTGATATTTGCAGAGCTGGTTTTGGCAAGGTAAAAAGGGTGTTGTTTTACACAAACATTTTAATTTTTAACCAAAGTATATTATAGACTTTTCATTAAGACATTAAAGAATCATATCAACTTGTGGAAAATGGGCATCCGATGACCCTTCTAAAGCAACTGTATCGGGGATCTAAAGTGCGTCCAGCTGCGTGCAACTATGAAAAAAATATAGGAGCACCAGTGCGGCGAACCTGATCAGCATATTTGTGTTTGCGCTGAGGGGAGCTTCAAAGGTTTCTATGTGTTTTTGCAACGTTAAGTAATATATCTCAGACATATCTCACGAATCCTTTAATAAAAAATTGTTGAGAGAGTGTAAATAAGAGATTCATTGATTATGGAGGAACTTTGTGAAATCGCGATGGACTAAAATGAGTGACATCTTTTAATGATTTTTAAGGGAATTTGTAAATGAGATACTGATTTAATACAACAGTTAAATAAACAAGAAGTTAAAGGAGAAGTCCACTTCCAAAACAAAGATTGACATATAATGTACTCACCCCCTTGTCATCCAAGATCTCACTTCTTTCTTTCTTCAGTCGTAAAGAAATTATGTTTTTTGAGGAAAAAGTTTCAGCATTTTTCTCCATAGGGACTGATATGGTGCCCCGATTTTGAACTTCCAAAATGCAATTTAAATTCAAAGGATCACATGCGGTTGTAAACGATCCCAGCCGAGAAAGAAGGGTCTTTTCTAGAGTAAAGATCTGTTATTTTAATAAAAATGCTACAATTTAAATGCTTTTTATTTTCAAACGCTCGTCTTGTCTGACTCTGCCTGGACTGTTTTTTTTTCAGTTCATGACAGTTAGTGTATGTCGTGACGTGTGGAGTGGAACTGACTGTTATAAATGTATCACTGCTGTAATTACAGCGGATATCTGTAAACATGCATTTGTTGCTGATGTAAAGCAATCTTCAATTTTCATGAAAACCATGAAATTTACCACCAAACTTACTTTCAGAAGAGAGAAGAGGGCAAGAAATAGAAGTCATTCGCCTCATTAGAAGTTAGTGTACACAGTGTATTTGCTGTTTGATAATATGCTGATCTCTTTGACTCTTTCCATGTGTGCTTTAGGCTGTGTGGTGATAGTTGAAGCCTTCATATGAGGTGAGCATATCTCTTCGGACCCCCGGCTCCCCTCCTAGTGCCGCCAGCAGTAGCAGCAGCAGGACTAAGGGATGTCACAAGTATTCCTCTTCCTGACCCTGCTCTGTTTCTCCTCCTGCATCCAGGTCAGAGATTATTCCCTTTTTTTCTCTTTTTCCTCTCACTCTCTCTTAAGGTGACAAGATACCTCTCAATATACGTACCTCTTAATATTCTGAAGAAGCAGCGGTTGTGATTCTTTATATTATACTTACGGTTACCAATATCAGTTCAAAACATTATTTTATAGCAATCAGACCAAAGCCAAAACTAATTATCGGGACAAATGGCGCTCTGTATCTCCATCATGACGTGGGCTATGACTCGTATAATCAGGACTGCCCTGATTTTATCTGGACATCTGGTCACCATACTGTCTCCCTAAAAGGGCATGGCTAGCTGCTGCTTTATATATTTTTATATATTTAGCATACTTTTAGGAAGAGTACTAATTATGGAAATAAAATAGTTGAAAGAAATACATGTACAAACTGCACTTCTTTTTCACAACAATCACTGCATACATTTCATTTTAGATAAATAAGTTTGAGTTATCTAGCCTGATAAATATACAAATAAAGCTGAGAACAAATAAAAATGCCACACACGCACTGCTCAGCTCTTTTTTTTTTTTTTGAGTTGGCTATAAGTCTGAGCATTATGCAACTCACTAAAGATTAGATTAGCCATTAATTCAGCATATTCATGTGAGGAAATAAGAAGAAACAACAACATCACAGAAGTTCATTAATGAAGCTCAGCTTGCAGAAGTTTTACAGTTGCTGTATTTTATGGTTAGATTTTAATACTCCATCTACACACAAAGTAAGTGATGCAACACACCAGCTTTGTTGATTTTAATGACAGTGTTTACTGGAGTCCAGACCTTGAAATGAACTATGTTCTCATACAGTCACTAGCTAATGTCATCCAGAGCTGCATGGTAGTCTGCCTTTAATGACACTTACAGTTGAGGTCAAAAGTTTACATAAACCTTGCATAATCTGCAAAATGTTCATTATTTTACCAATATATTAGGGATCATGCAAAATGCATGTTTTTTTTTTTTTAATTTAGTACTAACCTGAATAAGATATTTCACATAAAAAACATTTACATATAGTCCACAAGAGAAAATAATAGTTGAATTTATAAAACTGACCCTGTTCAAAAGTTTTCTTAATACTGTGTTGTTACCTGAATGATCCACAGCTGTCTTTTTTATTTATTTATTTAATTTTTGTTTAGTGATAGTTCAGGTCCTTCAGGTCCCACAAATTCTTTGGTTTTTCAGCATTTTTGTGTATTTGAATCCTTTCCAACAATGACTGTATGATTTTGAGATCCATCCATTCACACTGAGGACAACTGAGGGACTCATGTGCAACTATTACAGAAGGTTCAAACACTCACTGATGCTCCAGAAGGAAAAACGATGCATTAAGAGCCGGGGGGTGAACACTTTTGGAATTTAAAAATTGGGGTAAATTTCACTTATGTTGCCTTCTGGGAAACATGTAAGTATCTTCTGTAGCATTGAAGGGCAGTACTAAATGAACAAAAATATGATATTTAGGCAAAATAAGAAAAATGTACACATCCTCATTCCATTCAAAGGTTTTCACCCCCGGCTCTTAATGCATCATTTGTCCTTCTGGAGCATCAGTGAGCGTTTGAACCTTCTGTAATAGTTGCATATGAGTCCCTCAGTTGTCCTTAGTGTAAAAAGATGGATTTTAAAATCATATAACTACACAAAAATGCTGAAAACCTTAAGGATTTTTCTGAAGAACAGCAGGCAGTTTAACTGTTCCGGACAAACAAAGGACTCATGAATAACCATCACTAAATGAAAAAAAAAAAAAACCAGTATTAAGAATCAAGAGTATGTAAACTTCTGAACAGGGTCATTTTTATAAATTCCACTTTTATTTTCTCTTGTGAACTATTTGTAAACATCTTTTATGTGAAATATCTTATTCAGGTCAGTACTAAATAAAAAATAACATGCATTTTGTATGATAGCTAACTTATTTTGTGTTTTACAGAAAAAATGGAGTTATAATACTTCATTCAAGTGACATAAGTGACTATAATGATAAAATGTTCATGCGGTCTCACTAATTGGCTCTTACAGGTGTCATCTGCTGCATCCCTCAAAACTTTGATGGCAAGATGGATGATGTACCGAGATGAATGTTTTCGAAATATTAGCAGAGAACCGCCGATGACAGGTGAGTTGTTTGGCATCCTTCCACAAGTAATGGCTGGAGTCGCAGTGACAGTCACAGTCGTGTATAAATTCAGCTGAGGTCTTTCACGGACCCTGTAGACAGCCATGATGAAAGTGCATAGTGCTGTTAAGGGATGTATGTTGGAAAACACTACCGAGACCTTAGATTAAGGGTCATGTTGCATACTGATCTTGTCCAGTGCTGTAAACAAAGCCTAGGTGACTTTAACATTAATGGTTGTTTTCCAGGTCTTGTGTGCAACAGAACATTTGATAAGTATGCCTGCTGGCCAGATGCACTGCCTAATACTACAGTGAGTGTGGCCTGCCCCTGGTACCTGCCCTGGCACAAGGAAGGTAAAACTACTGGATAAATAACATTTACATTGATAACATTTATAGGTCATATTTTATCCCGAAATTAAAAGAAAGACACAATGGACTATTAGGATTTATTTATATTATGACATACAGTCAAACCAAAAATTATTTAGACGCCAGATATAATTTTTTTAAATATTTTTTACTAGTGGGTGCAGGATACTATAGTTCATTTATGTAAGTGAGGACAGCAAAATAAAGTAAACTGTGACATATTATACCCAAAAATTCTTTGCAGTGGACTACCAGTAAAATTTTTACAAATTTGGGACCAAAAATTATTCAGACACTTTGACCTTGCGTAAGTGTTCTTTTCTTTAACTGCTAATGTGATCTTTTTACACCACAGACAGAACAAAAAAGAAACAAAGTATTGATGGTTATATAAATACTGTCATACTAACAGATTTTTTTTTGATTGATTGTAATCTATTACATACCTTTCTGTCAACGTTATCTGACATTTATCAAGACGAAGTTGTTCTGACACAGTTTAACTCTGAGTTCTTGTCACATTTTATTACCATTTTCTAAACTATAGCAAATAAACTGTGATAATGTGAGAAATATTGAAGGTGTCTAAATAAATTTTGGTTTGACTGTATATTGTAATCACAAGTTAAAAATGAAAATCTGCTGAAAATGCAAAAGATTTAGATGAAATGTAGGATCATATCACTTCACCAATGGTTCTTCTGCGGTGAATGGGTGCCGTCAGAATGAGATTCCAAAACGGCTGTTAAAAAACATTACAATAATCCTCAATTAACCCACACATCTCCAGTCAATCATTTAACAATAAGTGAAAATCTGTGTGTTTGTAACAAAAACAAAAAGTGTACATTTGTGCATATTTATCTCCTGATTCAGGCAAGATGACTTTTTCGCTGGAGAAAGTATGCTTATGGATAGAGGTTAAAATGTCTTAGTGACTGATTTGTTTCTTACAAACACACAACTTTTCACTTCTCAAGATGTTAAATGGAGGACTGCATTACTTGTGGATTATTGTGATGTTTTTATCAGCTGTTTGGACTCTCATTTTGATGGCACCCATTCACTGGAGAGGATCCATCTGTTCCGATGAAGAAACAAACCCGTCTTGTATGGACTGAGGGTGAATGGATTTTCAGCAAATTTTCATTTTTGGTTGAACTGTTTATTTAAGATATACTTACATTTACAATCCAGTCCGTGCCATTTTCCATTAACAGTTTACTTTCTGTTTGTCAGGTTACAAAATGAAAATAAAACCTAAAACTTATTTACACTTGATTAAGCTTGAAATCTAATTTTAGCAGTTTCAACAGTCAAAAGACTGCCTGGTACCAAACCCCTTCCTCCTCCTAATTCAGAAAATGAAAAAATTATTTGTGTTATTTAAGTTATTTATGGCTCTAACATTTAATAACTCACAATTACACACATTTGCTTCCTTATTCACATTGCATGAAGTTTTATTTTCTTTATGCAAAATGCAACTTTATATTCTTTTCATTTTGGGGTGAAATATTACTATGTATTGACAGGGATGTTTATGAATATTTATAAGTAAATACATGTCCATAAATGTGTTAAAAAATGTATTACATGTGGCTGCACTTTAAATAATGCATTTCTTTTAACTTAGCTAATTTAACACCATGTGGAATATTCTCTAATGTATGCATCCTGTGTGACCACTGTCTGTGTCTGTGTGCGTGTTTGTGTGCCAGTCCGACATGGGTTCGTGTATCTGGAGTGTGATGCAGATGGACAGTATAGCAAACAGAAGAATACCAGTGAATGTCTATCACGTGACCCAACGCAAATTGACATGGTAAGTGAGAAACACTGCAACTCTTTTGAGGCTAGATGAATAGGTGATTGTTATAATAAATGTCTGTTAGCTCTTAAACATTTTAAAGATGAATTATGTTCATTTCTGCCCTTCTAAAGGCTAGAATACATTGAACGACTTTTAAAATCTGAAGTCAAAATATCAAAAAGTCAATAAAACAGTTTAGATGTGATTGAGGACCTTTATACAGTTAAAAGGATAGTTCACCCAAAAATGATAAATTCTGTCATTAATTAGTCACCCTCATGTCGTTCCAACCCCGTAAGACCTTTGTGCTTCCTCAAAACACAAATGAAGATATTTTTGATGAAATCTGAGAGTTTTCTGGGTGAACTGTCCCTTTAATGCCATTGCAAAAACTGTAAGTCTATCCCTAAAATTCTCGTTTTCATCCACCTTAAATTCAATATTGTGCTCACCTGCGCATTTGTGTCATTGTCTGAGCAGATGTATTTATATGTCTGTGTGCAGCAACACTACGGACGCATCCTCAGTCAGTTTCGGACCATGTACACCATTGGATATTCTCTGTCTCTTGGGGCGCTGGTGCTGGCGTTGGGCATCCTGGTGGCCTTCAGGTAACATTCAAGCCAACTGAGAATTTATTCCTTCTGCTTACAGTTTAAATTGAAAACGTGTTTAGCATCAGTTTTTGGATCTTTGTTTTTGTGTCTGTGGTTAAAGGGTTGGGCTTCTTTGTGTGAACAGTGTAATGCTTTTTGACTTTTATTCATTGCACTCTGATCCGCACAGGAAGCTGCACTGCATGAGAAACAACATCCACATGAACTTGTTTGCCTCCTTCATCCTGCGAGCCTCTTCTATTCTTATCAAAGATGCCATGTTGGAAAGGCCTGATGACTTCCATGTTGGTCAGGACATCACCACTGAACTGGAGGTGGAGTGGCTGGTTAAAAACGAGGTCCAATAACCTGCTGTCTTTCTTTATGATATCTTATTAAAAGATGATTTCAAAGCTTTGGGGTTGGTAGGATTTGTAATGTTTTTGAAAGAATCTATTTGAATATATTTAAAAATATAATTTAATCCTGTGATACAAAGCTGAATTTTCAGCATCATTACTTCAGTCATCAGTGTCACGTGATGCTTCAGAAATCATTTTAATATGCTGATTTGCTGTTCAAGAAACATTTATTATTATTAATGTTAACAACGGTTTTTGCTGCTTAATATTTTTGTGGAAAATGTTTTCCTTTTTTTCAGCATTGTTTGATAAATAGAAAATTCAGAAGAAAAGCATTTGTTGCAAATAGAAAGTGTCTCTTTTCTCAACTGTATTTTGATCAGTTTAAAGGAATAGTTCACCAAAAAAAAGATTTACTCACCCTCAAGCCATCCTCGGTATATATGCCTTTCTCCTTTCAGACAAATACAGTCGGAGTTACATAAAAAAAATGTCCTGGCTCTTCCAGGCTTTATAATGGCAGTGAATGGGTGTTGGGATTTTGAAGTCCAATAAAGTGTATCCATCCATTATGACAAGTACTTCACATGGCTCTGGTGGGTTAATAAAGGCCTTCTAAAGTGAATCGATACATTTGTGTAAGAAAAATATCCATATTTAAAACTTAATAAACCGTAATCTCCAGCTTCTGCTAACTGTCGTACAGCCATTCACAAGAGATTACCATACCAGCGGATGATATAAGACATAGGCAATGCGGAAACTCTGGTAAGAATATGCTAGTCTCGCAAGAACCAAGTTTTGTTTACAGCAAAGGAAAACAAGTCTTTACAAATCCTTATTCTTCTTCTAATTTGTGACCAGTGTTTTGTTCTACTCTCTCCACTGCACTGGATATTTTTCCTACACAAATGCATCATTTCAGGAGACATTTATTAATCCCCCTAGAGCCATGTGGAGTCATTTTTATGATGGATGAATGCACTTTTTTGATTTCTATTGAACAATTGAATATTAACATCCATTCTTTGCTATTATAAAGCTTGGAAGAGCCAGCACATTTTTTTACATTTATATTTAAAGGGGTCGATAGTTGATTGACATGAGTGTCTTACCTCAGATCAGCTGTAACAGTCCGACCTCTATTGTTTCGATGCTGGAGCAGGGATGTAAGTTAGACAAGAATATCTCCGATTGAGCGATTGAGGTGTTGTGTTGCTGGATGTAATAATGAATGTAGTGGTTGTCATTTACTCCCGACATCTGAGCCGCTGAAGATGGAGCAGATTATGTTTGTTTGTGAAGGGAATGCACCTCCTGATCTACATATATCCGTCTATGTTCACGTGAATCATTCGTGATCCAGCTTCACTTACAGCAGAAGTGAGTATAAGGGGTTTTTATGAATCTTTGCGATCGCCTTTCCTAATAATGTGCTAGTTAGCAAGTTTAGCGGCTAAAGTAAACGGGCTCCTCACTCCACAGAGAGAAGAGAGGGGCGGGGCGAGCAGAGCTCATTAACATTTAAAGCAACCTCAACCAGAATAGGATGAGTTTTGCAGAGCTGATTTTGTCAAGGTAAAAAGGGTGTTGTTTTACACAACCATTGAGAATTTTTAACCAAAGTATATTATAGACTTTTCATTAAGAATCATATCAATTTGTGGAAAATGGGCATCCGATGACCCTTTAACATTTAAGAATAGAATAGAGTAGAATAGAATAGAATAGAATAGAATAGAATAGAAAAAAGTACTAATATTAATTCAATTAATTCAAAAGGTCAAGTGCTGACAAAAAAAAAAATGCGTCTTTAGGGATTTTTTGAAAATGGCTAAAGACTCAGCTGCTCGAATTAAAATAGGCAGGTCATTCCACCAGCTGGGAACAGTCCAGGAAATGGTCCATGAGAGTGATTTTGTGCCTCATTGGGATGGCACCAAGAGGCGTCATTCACTTGAAGAACGTCTGAACTAGAGAGTTTAGGTATATCGGTGCAGAGCCAGTGGGTTTCTTGTAGACAAACATCAGTACCTCGAATTTGATGCGAGCAGCTATTGGCAGCTGGTGCAATCTGATGTAGAGAGGTGTGACTTGAGCTTACTTAGGCTTCCGCTGCATTCTGGATCAGTTGAAGAGGCTTGGTAATACATGCTGGAAGGCCTGCAAGTAGAGCATTACAATAGGCCAATCTGGAGAGAACAAGAACTTGGACAAGGAGTTGTGTGGCCTGGAAAGAAAGAATAATTTTCTAAACTTGCTGGATTTAGAGAGAAGAGTTTCTTAAGCAGTGGTGTTACCCGGGCCTGCTTAAATTTTGAGGGCACCAGTGTGTAGAGGGGTGTTGATAATGTGATTGAGCGCAGGTTTAACTGAGGAAGAAATGGCCTAAAGGAAGTGAGTGGTGATAAAATTAAGCAGACAAGTAGTTGGATGATTGGAAAGGATACATTTGGAAACGTCTGCCTCTGAGAGTGGAGACAAGGAGGAGAGAGAGTCTGTATTTGTTTTATGATATGTTTGTCAGTTTGTGGTGTGGAAAATTGACCGCTGATGGTTGTTTTATTTATGAAGAATATTGCATGAATATTTTTAATATAACTCCAATTGTATTCATCTGAAAGAAGAGAGCCATATACACTGATGGCTTGAGGGCGAGTAGATCATGGGGTAATTTTCATTTTTGGTAAACTATCCCTTTAATGCATCCTTGCTGAATAAAATATTAATTTCTTTTTAAAAAGAAATCTTACAAACCCCAACCTTTTGAATTTTTTGTGTGTATCTCTGGATTTCTACATATTTTTAATAATCCTATACCTATGTAAGCATTTTCACAAGAATATTCTGGATTATTTACGATTTAATGTCTATGGACAGCATATTGTGTAAATTCTTCAAATAATGTGAACTTTTCAGATCCTTCTGTTGTGTTTTTAAGAAAAAAAAGTACAAAGAGCAACATTCTACTTTTAAAGGGTAGATTTAATGGAATAGAATCAGTGTCCTCAATATAACAAGCTTTATTGCTAATATATTAACCACTTTTGAGATATAGGACTTTTATTTATTTAAAAAAATGATTTAATATATATAAAAACAGAAATTAAACAAAAATTGTTATTTTATGACAGCTATTTTGGTCGCTAATGTCAGTGTGTAGTATGTTTGTTTGTGTAGTATTTGATTTATGAACATTTTCTCCAATAATTTATGCATCTCCCACAAATGCATATGCAAGTTAGCCACAAAAATAACTGTCTGACCTTTTCATTGCTAATTTTCACTGTCTGTCTTTAACAAACAGTCTTTTTGCACCGAGGGTTTGAGGGTGATAGTAAATCTGGCCCTTAATCTACAAACATTTTTTGTGGAAATTGCTTTTAGGTTCTTATTTAAACTCTTTCTATGCTGATAAGCTGTCCTTAAACCTTACAGTATGTTGTAAATGACCAGGAATATTCCTTGAAATGCATGCTAGTATAAATGTGGGTTAAATACCAATTTACTGTGCAAATCTAAATGAAGGCGGCAGGTTAAAATTTAGCCGAAAGCTTTCAGTGACCCAAAAACACGTCAATTTGTGCGTTTTAGACGGCGGTCGGCTGCAGGGTTGCAATGGTGATGATGCAGTACAGCATACTGGCGAACAACTACTGGCTGTTCGTGGAGGGCATCTACTTGCACAGCCTTCTGGTTGTCACAGTCTTGACGGAGAGGAATTACTTTGGCATCTACCAGTGTATTGGCTGGGGTGAGAGGTTCAGAGCTTTTACGCCGTGAACTCATTAACAGGGTTTAAGAGCTTCCTCATACATAGCATGTCCAAACAGAGTGCGGCAGATGGTTTATGCCTGGTATCACAAGGTCTCTCTCTCTTTCTCCCTCAGGTGCGCCTCTGATATTCGTGTTGCCTTGGGTGATTGTGAAGTACTTGTACGAGAATGAAGAGTAAGTTCTAGAGCCACGTGGGATGAGTGTGTTTGCGACTGATGAAAGCCAGCGCTCGTCAAACAGTCAGTGTGTTTTTTGCAGTTGGGGAGTTGGCCGACATCAGTACTCTGTCACTGTAGCGTTTGTTTTATAACAAATCAAATACATAAATTGTGAACACAAGCTGCCTAGATATTATGTCAAAGGCTCTGATGCTTCGCAGATTTTTAGCCCCTCTATGATAAATGAGTATTTAGCATTTTTATGTACCTGCTACATCCACTTCAGTCTTACAAGTTGTGGTTGTAGCAGCCAACATATCACATTGTCCTTAAAGTTATAAAGTGCATTGTAAAATCTCATAAATATTTCACTCATTCACTGTTATTGTTAGAAGGGCTTTCAAGATGTGTATTTATTTTAATAACCCTTTGGGAGTGCTGAGGTCGTGTATTTAATAGTATCTATTTCATCCATATTTTAAAACCTGACTGCATAATTCCCATACGTTCGTCTGCTATACATCAGATGTATTGTAAGTAGCACTCTAGTAATAAATCCCATAAAGTGTACATGAAGGAGATTTTCCATATGGTAGATATTAACATAACATTTTTTAGATATTTTCTGTTAGAGCTAGATGATAAAGCAAAAAATATTACCCTGGTATTTTTCTGCTTCAGCCATCCTTTCAGTCAAAGGCATGTAGCCTGCATATTTTTGTACGAACATATTTTAATACATAGAAAGTCACACTGGCACTTTTTTTTTTAACAATTTTTAGTCTCTCCGAGTCACAAAACTAATATAATTATAGTCTTTAGGACCTAATGGACAAGTAAAAAGAAGATTAATTTGATCGCAAATATTATAAGTAATCACAATTGCTTATTTTTTTAGCATCAGCCAAGTGACTATTAAATGACATTAAAGTATAGTACACATTAACCATATTTCAAAAACAATAGAAGTTATTATGAAATTACATATAAAACTTTACCTGCTTAAGTCCTACTTAAAGGGATAGTTCACCCAAAAATGTAAATTAATAAATGTCATTAATTACTTACCCTCATGTCATTCCAAACCCATAAGACCTTCGTTCATATTCAGAACACAAATGAAGATGTTTTTGATTAAATCCGATAGCTTTCTGACCCTGCATAGACAACAAAGGAACTATGTTCAAGGCCCAAAAAGGTAGTAAGGACATCGTTAAAATAGTTCAAGTGGCATCAGTGGTTCAAGTGATACTTTTGTCCATACTACCTTTCTGGGCTGTGAACGTGGTAGCTGCGTTTCTGTCTATGAAGGGTCAGAAAGCTTTTAGATTTCATCAAAAATATCTTCGTTTGTGTTCTGAACATAGACGAAGGTCTTATGGGTTTGGAATGACATGAGGGTGAGTAATTAATGACAGAATAGCTATTTTTAGGTGAACTATCCCTTTAAGTGGTTCGAAATCACTCAAAGCTGTCTTGCATTAAATATAACTTAAAGCTATAATGCATTTTCTTTTAATTGCAATTAACATGCAGTTGAGTGTCCCGAAAACATTGCACCTTAATTCACACTTAAAGGAACAGTTCACACAAAAGATTCCAAACCTGTATGAGTTTCTTTCCTCTGCTGAAAGCAAAATTGTGAAGAATGCTGGCATTGACTTTCATAGTATGAAAAAATATATATACTATGGAAGTCAACGGCTACTGTCAGCTGTTTGGTTGCCAGCATTCTTCAAAATATCTTCTTTTGCGTTCAACAGAAGAAAGAAACTCATGGAACAACTTAAAAGTGAGTAAATGATGAAGTTTTTTATTTCTGGGTGAACTGTCTCTTTAAGTGTATTATTTCCATAATAAATTCTGTGGATAAAAGGAATAGTTCACCCAAAAATGAAAATTCTGTCATTAATTACTCACCCTCGTATTGTTCCAAACCCATAAGACCTTAATTTATCTTCAGAACACAAATTAAGATAGTTTTGATTAAATCCAAGAGCTTTCTGGCCTGCAGAACAAGACATGTTTACGAAGACTGTTCTACAACAAAATGCCAGCTCCTGCGTCAGCAGCACCACACACATGCATTGTGGTACACTTGTGAATGTGCGGCAGAGACTGCCACGGAACAGAATAAATTGCTGTCTATGCAGGGTCAGAAAGCTCTCAGATTTCATCGAAAATATCTTTATTTGTGTTCTGAAGATGAACAAAGGTCTTACTGGTTTGGAACGACATGAGGGTGAGTAATTAATGAAAGAATTTTTATTTTTAGGTAAACTGTCCTTTTAATATATATTTTTTTTGTTTCTACAAGAAATAGCCCAGTCCCCTTTCTACTATTTTTCTGCAGCTCACCGGCAGGCACAGAGACTGACATAACTCATGTCGTTTGTATATCTGTGGCCGCACTTAAATGTGTCATGTTCTGCTGGGGTTGAGGACAGGTTCATACTCTCCCGCACTCATCACCCCATCCATCCAGATGAATTTACCCGTCCTGAGCAGATAAAACAATCACTCCTTCCTGTTGATAAGCTGAGCATTTTCCCCATTCCCAACAGAGAGCACGTCATCTGTCATGTGTCCATGAGGCCATTTGTTGCAGTGTCACCAAGTTTTTTTCCACCTATCACTCCAGATACTGAGATAATGCTGCAGTCTCAGTGTGCAGGTTTTCTGAATGCATTAAAATACTACTATAGTTGCCTAAATGTGCAGTATGCAGCAGAACTGCAATGTACTTGATTTGACCTTCCATTTCTAGAGTGATGAATGAACTGGAAGTAATATCAGCCACAATTTTAAACATCTAGTTCTTAATGCATTATTTAATCATACTGCCAAAAGACATTTTATACACAAAATTGGATTTTTTTTTAAAAAAAAGGGAAAAATCAGAATAATAAGAAAAATTATAAGGAAAAATTATGCATTAAGAGCCAGGGGTATAAACTTTTGAACAGAATGGAGAAGTGTATATTTTTCTTATTTTGCCTAAATATCTTTTTTTTTTCTTTTTTTTTTCTTCTTTTTTTTCATTTAGTATTGCCCTTCTGAAGCTACAGAAGATACTTATTTCTCAGAAGACAAAATAAGTTAAATTTACCCTGATCTTCGAATTTAAAAAGTTTTCACTCCCTGGCACCTAATGCATTGTTTTTCCTTCTGGAGCATCAGTGAGTGTTTGAACCTCCTGTAATAGTTGCATATGAGTCCCTCAGTTGTCCTCAGTGTGAAAAATGGATCTTAAAATCATACAGTCATTATTGGAAAGGGTTCAAATACACAAAAATGCTGAAAAACCAAAGAATATGTAGGACCTGAAGGAATTTTCTGAAGAAGAGCAGACAGTTTAACTGTTTAGGACAAACAAGGGACTCATGAACAACTATCACTAAACTAAAAAACAAAAAAAAACAAAAAACTGCTGTAGATCATTCAGGGAACAACACAGTATTAACAAGTGTATGTAAACTTTTGAACGGGTTCATCTTTATAAATTCAACTATTATTTTCTTTTGTGATTTTTTTTTTTGCGACAAAATATAAATGCAATGCAATGACGATTTAATGATGTACAGTACAAACATATGTTCCTCAAAAGTCTGTTGTATCATAACTGATACATTTAACATAAAAAAATATGCATGGATAATCAAGTAAACATAAGTTTCTTCAATAAACTTAATTTCTTAAGTACATTTTGTCTGTGTTGAGTGTATTTAATGAACATGACATATTTGATCTTTTGTTGTTGATCAGATGCTGGGTCCAGAATATTAACATGAAGTACTGGTGGATTATTCGTTCTCCAATCCTGCTGGCCGTGTTGGTGAGTGCGAGTCTCGTTCATTTCCCTCATCAGCCTCTCTCAGCTGTACTTATCTCCCGAGTGTCCCATATTCAGAGCACTGCTAATGACACTTTACCTCCTGTAATGCCACTTTACCTTCACCCTTGAAGTCAACATGAATTTAAAATTGCTTTTTAGCCTTGATTATCTAGCAATGCTGGCGATTGGACAGGAAAGCAGAAGGAAAGAGGGGGATTGAGTTCAGGACCTGCGAACACAGCAGCTCCGTATTCCATCTCATATATTGATATTCCCAACCAATCCATCTGTCAGTCAATTTCCTATGAATCAAGTACAACCCTCATATGTCACTGATTATTCTGTTTTACTCATAAATGATCAATTAAACAACAAGCTAAAAAATTAAACCTTACTATTGTGTTATCCAAAAGTCAATGTATCTGGGAATAAATTGGCATGATTAGTCTACATTAAAAGCAATATACAGTTGAGGTCAAAATTTTACATACACCTTCAGAATCTGCTAAATGTTTTTTTTTAACCAAAATAAGAGGAATTATACAAAATGCATGTTATTTTTTATTTAGTACTGACCTGAATAAGACAGTCCACGAGAGAATTTATAAAAATGACGCTGTTCAAAAGTTTACATACACTTGATTCCTAATACTGTGTCGTTACCTTAATGATCCACAGCTGTTTGGATTTTTTTTTTTTTTTTTTCGGTGATAGTTGTTCATGAGTCCCTTGTTTGTCCTAAACAGTTAAACTGCCCGCTGTTCTTAAGAAAAATCCTTCAGGTCCCACAAATTCTTAGGTTTTTCAGCATTTTTGTGAATTTGAACTTTTTCCAACAATGACTGTTTGATTATAAGATCCATCTTTTCACACTGAGGACAACTGAGGGACTCATATGCAACTATTACAGAAGGTTCAAACACTCACTGATGTTTCAGAAGGAAACAATGCATTAAGACCTGGGGGGTGAAAACTTTTGAAATTTGAAGATCAGGGTAAATTTTACTTATTTTGTCTTCTGGGAAACATGTAACTATCTTCTGTAGCTTCTTAAGGGCATTACTAAATGAAAAGAATATGATATTTAGGCAAAATAAGAAAGATGTACACAGCTTCATTCTGTTCAAAAGTTTACACCCCTGGCTCTTAATGCATCGCGTTTCCTTCTGGAGCATCAGTGAGTGTTTGAACCTTCTGTAATAGTTGCATATGAGTCCCTCAGTTGTCCTCAGTGTGAAAAGATGGAACCCCAATTCCATACATTGTTGGAAAGGGTTCAAATGCACAAAAATGCTGACCCTAACCCACAGTATTTGTAGGACCTGAAGGATTTTTCTAAAGAACAGCAGGCAGTTTAAGTGTTCAGGACAAATAAGGGACTCATGATCAACTATCACTAAACAAACAAACAAACAAACAAACAAATACAGCTATGGATCATTCAGGTAACAACAGTATTTAGAATATGTAAACTTTTGAATGCGGTTATATTTATAAATTCATTGTGGACTAAATGTCTTTTATATCTTATTCTGGTCAGTACCAAAATAGAAAATAACATGCATTTTGCATGATGCCTCTTATTTTGATAAAATAATTAACATTTTGGACATTCTGCAAGGTGTATGCAAACTTTTGACTTTGAATTCAGTAATGAAATTTCCTGTGTCGTCATTCCACTTCAAAACCCTGTGGCTATTTCAATTAAAATGCATATTCATGAAATGAAAAGAGACCAATTCTGCCTATTTTGCCCAACCTTTGCACACACACACACACACACACAGCAAGAATTTTGATAATACTGCTATTACTGCGACTCAGGTTTGAGTGTATTTTCGGACATAATCAAAGGAATATGAAGAACACAGTAGGGTTAAATGTTTTATGCCCTGCAGTTCCCATCTATGCTCACACCGTCACACTCAATTGCCTTGCATTTGGCTTAGCATTAAACACAACATTCAAAATTGAAGTAATTTCCATTATGCACGAAGCACAGCGCCATATGATGTCGACTCACAGTACATCAGGAAGCCACTACACAGAATATGTTTTAGGGTCTATGATTTCAAAGAATTGCTTTCCCCCTCCTCCAGTGTCTTTATTTCCACATGATTGCGTTGAAAGGCACAATACTGCGCAAATTGCCAAGCATCCATAATGCCCACATTGGCTACGAGGTTCAGATGAGCATTTAGCGATGTGCAGTTATGTTTCTTCATGTCTGTCCGCATCTCAAGTGTTCCTGTAGTGGGCAGGAATTCCTATGTTTGAATTCTCCCAGGGCTGGACTGTGCGAATGCTGTTCCCAGACTCTGGCTTCCTTCCCCCTACGCTCTTTGAGTCTTGAGTCATTTGTTGTGCTGTGATGAAACTGTTGTGTCAGTTTCGTGACATAATGGTCTTAATCAGGGCATTATTATGTTTTCTTCTCTGTCCAGATTAACTTTTTCATCTTCATACACATCATCAAGATCCTCGTGTCCAAACTGAGGGCGCACCAAATGAGATATTCTGACTACAAGTTCCGGTGGGTGTCCTACAGTTAAAGGGTTAGTTCACCCAAAACCAAAATGCCTGGCATCATTTATTCATCCTCATTTCAAGCCTGTATGAGTTTCTTTTGTATACAGTGAAACACAAGATGTTTAGATGATGCACACATTATGAAAGTAGCCCATAACACTATATTCCAGGTATTCTGAAGACAAACAATAGCTTTTGCATTTCATTTGGTTATGAGAGACATGAAAACAATGGCATTTGCAACACTGACACCAATGATGCAATGCGTTAATGCACCATATCTACCATACTTCAATAATTTGCATGTATTTGTGAAAGAGATTTGAGACCTACAGTAAAATGGACAGATTTTTATTGATTAACAACTTGTCACTTTGAGAGATTTGTACTTTATAGTTATTGCAATTTTAAGTGTGACGATAGAAAAATATATCTAAACTACTCTAGAAAGAATGAAAGTCATACAGGTTTGAAACAACATGAGGGTGAGTAAGTAATGACAGAATTTGTTAACACTTTAGTTTAGAGTCCCATTCTCAGCTGTCATATTGGCTGTTAATTAGTACTTATAAAGTACATATTAATACCTAATATTCTGCATTCGCACAATGTTGTGCATTTGTTTTCAGATTAACTGTTTTTCTCCCAATTTTAGGCTTGCTAAGTCAACCCTCACCCTGATTCCGTTACTGGGGATCCATTCGGTCCTGTTTTCGTTTGTTACTGATGAGTCTACCTCACATGGTGCTCTATCCCTGCGCCTCACAAAGCTCTTCATCGACCTCTTCTTCAACTCCTTCCAGGTCAGAAAGTCTTAAAGGATTAGTTTACTTTCAGAATAAAAATTTCCTGATAATTTACTCACCCCATGTCATCCAAAATGTTCATGTCTTTCTTTCTTCAGTTGAAAAGAAATTAAGGTTTTTGGGCAAAACTTTCCAGGATTATTCTCAATACAGTGGGCTTCAATGGGAGCCAATGGGTTGAAGGTCCAAATTCTTCAAAATGCTGCTTCTACCAATAATCCCAGCAGAGGAATAAGGGTTTTATCTAGCGAAACGTCATTTTCTTCAAAAAATAAACTTTTAATTACAGTTGAGTTCAGAAGTTTACATCCACCTTGCAGAATCTGCAAAATGTTCTTTATTTTACCAAATGCATGTTATTTTTTAGTACTGACCTGAATAAGATATTAGATATAAACCAAAACTTTTTGAATTTAAAGATTTAAAGATATTAAAGGATAAAATTTTGTCTTATAGGAAACATGTAAGTATCTTCTGAAGGACAGTACTAAATGAAAAAATACCTGATATTTAGGCAAAATGAGAAAAATGTACACATCTTCATTCTGTTCAAAAGTTTTCACACCCCAGCAGTCAGTGTTTGAACCTTTTGTAATAGCTGCATATGAGTCCCTCAGTCGTCCTTGGTGTGAAAAGATGAATCTCAAAATCATACACTTGTTGGAAAGGGTTCAAATACACAAAAATCATGCAAATCCAAAGAATTTGTGGGACCTGAATGATTTTTCTGAAGAACAGCGGGCAGTTTAACTGTTCAGAACAAACAAGGGACTTATAAACAAATTTCAGCTGTGGATCATCAGGTAACAACACAGTATTAAGAACCAAGTGTATGTAAACTTTTGAACAGGTTTATTTTTATAAATTCAACTATTATTTTCTCTTGTGGACTATGTGTAAATATCTTATAGATATATCTTATTCAGGTCAGTACTAAATAAAAAATGATATGCATTCTAATCATAAAATCCTTCTTATTTTGGTAAAATAATTTACATTTTGCAAAATCTGCAAGGTGCATTTAAACTTATGACCTCAACTGTACTTTTTAACTACAAATGCTAATCTTGCACTAGCTTGACTTCACAAATTACAAAAAAGCAGAGCTAGTGCAAGACTAGCATTTGTGGTTAAAAAGTATAATTTTTTTGGAAATGACAGATTGTTTAGCTTGTTAAGGCTCTTATACCTCAGCTGGGATCATGTAGAGCCCTTTGAAGTTGCACTGAAACTGTAGTTTCCGTTGATCCACATTGAAGTCCTCGATATGTAAAAAAATCCTGCAATGTTTTCCTCAAAAATCTTAATTTATTTTCAACGGAAGAAAGAAAGACATGAACATCTTGGATGACATGGGGGTGAGTAAATTACCAGGAAATGTTTAATTTGGAAGTGAACTAATCCTTAAATACACTGTCACATAAAATTCTAGAGTTTTACAATTGTTTTCCTTTCAATTAGTGAAGTTTTAGTGGAATGAAAGGACAATGGATTTACAGAATTACAGTTTACACCAGTTCAGCACAGTCACACAACAGAGCAATTTCAATTAGTCTAAACCATTTTCAGGAATTTAAAAGGCACTCCGTTTTCATTCATTAACAGATGGTTATCAAGCCCAAAATTGCTCAGAACAAGCTCAGGTGTAATAACAAATTTAAAACTGGTATGTTCTCAATAGGCCACTCAGCCGTGGATAAACAGAGACATCGACTCACCTTGCCAAAATCTCCCTAACAGCCCCATATGTTGCACATTAGCAGTGCATTCAAATGTCCCTTGATTGGCCAGCAGCTTTGAAAAAATTATTTGACATTCTGTAGCTTATTTTACAGTGTCAGGACTAATTGCTTTGCGGGAGCAGACGCTACAAATTGGCTGACTCACCCTTTGACAAACTGGTAATGACACTCAAGTGGAGCGCAGCTGCAATGTGTCGAATTTGTATCATCTGCCTGGAGGAACTGCCCTGATGAGACTTTTCACATGCATAAAGATTCAGAGTAAGGGAGAGATCGAGCAAGGCCATAAAGCGGTTATGTATCCATCTGTAGACACTTCATCCGTATTGGCTTTTGAACATCATACTGCAGATTGCACTAAATTAACTCATTCGGAATGTCAGGTTTAGCTCGTTCGCAAAATAGACTGATTATGACTTTTATAGATTTCTAAAAGCTCTTTGTTTTATTTATGCTTGACTATGAACAACCTCAAAACACAGTGTTTAGCTGGGCTTTTTACAGAGGAATCAACTTTTATACAAAGGAACTAACAAGAGCAGTGCGTTGGAGTCAAACCCATGAACTAGTCGAACAAGAGGTAGGGTCAGAGTCAGGACTATTTTATAGGAATATCAATTTCTAAACAACAAAAGATGACCAATGAACAAGACCGCATGGGTAAATCATGTTATGTTGTCTGACCTTCTGGTAAACCTGGTTGGCCAAGGTAGTCTTGCTGGTTAAAGAGATCACCCACCTCACTGTCATGTTGTTTCAAACCCATAAGATCTTTGTTCCCCTTTGGAACACAAAGATATTTTTGATGAAATTTAAGAACTTTCTGACCCTGCAAAGACAGCAATGCAACTGACATGTTAAAGGCCCAGAAAGGTAGTAAGGACATTGTTAAAATAGTCAATGTGGCATCAGTGGTTCAACTGTAATGTAATGAAGCTAGGAGAATATGTTGTGTGCGCAAAGAAAACAAAGATAATGACTTTATTCAATAATAATGTTTCCTACGACTCCTGTGTCAGCAGCACCAAATACATGTTGTGTTTCAGAAAGTTTTCAGATTTCATCAAAAATATTGTCATTTGTATTCTGAAAATGAACAAAGGCCTTACAGGTTTGGAACGACATGAGGGTGAGTAATTCATAACAGAATTTTCATATTTGGGTCAATTATCCCTTTAAGCTAGTTAAAAAGCCTGGATGGAGCACGAGCATCCTATTGGGACCAGCATCCAAAACACAACATAAACCAGTGATTTGTTATACTGTTGTTTTTTCCAAAAGAATTGTTAGCCAACTATCAAAACTTCCAATGTTCCCGAAACCATAGTTCTAACAAACATTCACAAACAGCATCTCAAAGTTGTGTTGTTGGAACTACACCTGTGGTTTGAAGCTTAGTTTGTTGTTAGCATGAAATTAAATGAAATAGATCATGCTCTTAAGCAAAATAAGCAGGATAACATGCATTACAATTGGTACCTGTTTTTTAAGTAAGAGGGAACCTGTCACTGAATCAAACATCTGTAAATAATGCAAAACAAATCCTGTGTAACATTAATAGCAACAGTCCTCTATTGTTGAACAAATGTGGTTCAAACGACCGATGTGTGACAAAATTACTAAAGTTTTGAAAACAGTCCTGATCAGGTTTTTTGATTGGCTTGATCTGAGTCATTGAATATTGAGCATTTGCCAATACCAAGTGCCAAACCAATAAGGTCTAGGGGTAGGGTTAGGGGTAAGTCATTTATACGAATTCATACCAATTGGAGAACTCGTAAAATACGATCTAGCAAAAATCATACTTATTCGTACAAGTGAGGCCGCATGAATTCATACGGACTAGCCATTGTGTGAATTTCCATGAGATTGAGTTGGATACACAGTATCTCTCAATCTGTAAGACACTGGTAGATATAAACGGGGTCACAGTTATTAATATGGGACTACTGATATAAACTTCTTATATTTTATGAACAATAATAAGCAGATTAATTGCAACTTGAAAGGAAAAAAAAATGAGATAAGGTTAGAAAGTATGAAGTTCCAATGTCCAACGCAAGACACAACCCTTATTAACGCTTTATGACAATGACGTCTCAGAAAGTCTGTCCGTCAAGTCCACGAGACCGGAGGGTGTCCCATTTATCATTTTAGCTTTCAGATGCTTCTGCTGAGCCTGCACTGAGGCGAACTCCACAGCTGACTTCTGCCACTTTGACCTGACATTTGAGCGATGGTGGACTGTTGAAAGTGCATACCGCCACCTATTGCACAACACTCGAGATCGGCTCGGGACATCCCTAGCACTTATGTAACTTTTTTAGTGTTTCTTAAATGAATTGCTTATTCATGTTCTGACATGTCCACAGGGGCTGCTGGTTGCCATCTTATATTGCTTCGTCAACAAGGAAGTAAGTTAGATTCTCTTTTTTAATGTCCACAACCATACAAAGCAGTCTGTTTCCTAACCATTCTGTGCATCTTGATTGGTCAGGTTCAGTCTGAGATTCTGAAGAAATGGAGACGTTGGAAGCTTGGGAGGGACATCGAGGAGGAATACCGTCACACCTACAGCCAGTCCCTTCAGATGAAGAGTGGCAGCATCATGGTCCCTCCTTCCAACCTCTCACGGCTGCCCGATATCGCCACCACTACCTCCCGGCTCGGCAGTCCAGAGGAGAAGCAGATGTTGGTGTCCAACAGCCAGAATGGTATGGGTACTGGATTGCAGTTCACCTCAACACCACAAGATAGTTCCACCTGCAGTTCGATAACAGAGGACATAGTGATGGTGGACAGAGGAAAGTGTTGTAGCATTCAACAACAGGACAATGCCAAGAGCAACCTGTGAGCTCACAGAAGAAGACCCTTAGCCTGACCATCCTCGGTTCTTCTGGCTGAGAGTCCTGAACCATTGGCCCTAGCTGGAGCGAGAGGCGTGTGTATGCGAGTGTGTGAGATAGTGTGTGTTTATGAGAGCACTGCCCTCTCTGATGGGACACATGATGGACACCCATTCGTCACATTAAATGGTGCTCAGCTGACTCTGGCCCAGTCAGAAAGGATCAGCAGTGAGCAGAAGGTGGATGTATGTTAAGAAAGATTTGCACAAATGTACATGTTAACAAACTCAATGATGAAGAACAGAGTCTTATCTCTAGTCTTATATAGCTATCTGTGATGCTGATAATTTAGTAGAGAAAACCCGTTGGGACTGCAGGGTCCAAGAGGAGCCATCACAAGCAAACATCCACAACCAGCACCTCTGGATTAACGGATAATTAAGAAAGAGATACAATTAACAGAACTTGTGAAAAACTTAACTAAACTGGTTGCATTCCAGAGCTCCAGAGCGAAGCAACCCTACATTTCCCTGTAGAAGACCAACCTGGATCAGAATTTCCATGCAGGTTTATGCTAATGTGGTGCCGACGGACCAACAAAGCCAAAAATGGGTGAAGCTGATTGGTCAAGGACATTCTGCTGGTTAAGTAAGTGAAGAAGCCTTGTGGTGACACCAGCACACCAGCATTTTTGTTTGCATATATTTTGGAATCAATTGATGCTTTTGGGTACATGTAACAAGTGAAGCTATTTGTGTGTAGTTAAATTAAAACCATTGTCTTTGTTAGAAATCAATTGCCAAGCTAAGGAATAGAAATAGACTGATCAAGTAATGACCGGTATTGCCCATGTGCCTTTTTCTGTAGGTCAAAGACCCTAATATTAAAACAGAAACACAGAGATTGACCATGCAAAGTAAGTGAAGTACAAATCAGTCCCACACCCAATCTTCAGAGGTGAAAGCTGCTTAAAGCAGATTCTGTCAAGCACACGTTAGATGAATGTGCCACTATTAATCACCATGATTTACTCCCTTAAGAGAAAATATGCTTGGTATACTCAAGCATGCAAAATACAGCCATATGTGAAATGCGTCAAAGGGTCTGGGTTAATGCCTTAATGGAGTAGTATGACAGATCTGAATCCCCTGTGTCAGTGGTCAGAGGAGATGACTGTCCAACAGATATGTTGGTATGTTCAAGAGTCAGTATTAGTTCTTCTCTCGCATACTTCTCATCTCCCAATAGACATTTAAAATCCTTCGCCACAGAGCTTTGAAAGATGTTCGGGAAGTGTAGGAGGAACAGCGAGGATGAGAAAGCCAAGAGAAAATTTAGAACAAATTACAGCCTAAGACATCGATCAAAATGATGCCTCACTCAGAGGATGTCTGTCAAGCTCAGTTCAAGATATGATATGCTATAAAAAAAAAAAAAAACAACAACAACAACAACAAAAAAAACTAAAATCAACTGCAAGACACTGAAATGAGATTGTGGCGAAGTATAAAGGTGAAGTGTGTAATTTCTGTGACATTAGCGCCATCAGATCAGTTTGAGTTCCCTAGTTGAGCCACAACAATAACAAAGCGTCTGGAGTAGGGCTGTGCCCGAATAGTAAATCCGTATTCGAAAAGGCACAAAAAACAAATCGAGTGTTTCCACAGCGCGTCATCATTTGGCCATGTTGGCGGCACTGAATGTAAACAATGCCACTGAACCAAACAGACCTCGCAAGTTTTGCTGATTGTTGCTGCTGGAAATGATCAATTATTGGCATTGTCATGTTTTGGGCTGTACTAAACCCTCTTAAAACATTTGGAGTACTATAGACTGCAACAATTTGTAACAAATCAAGGAGAGGAGTGCAAAAACACTGTCTGAGAAGCAAAAGGCGTTTGTTGTTGGCCAAACTGAACCAGGATTTCCAGGAGAAATCAAGAATCTTGACAACATTCGTCTTTGTTCTTATCATTTCCAGTCAGGTAGGTGAAATATTAGACAATAGACAATAAATTAGTGGAACAGCTAATTCAGTAGTACATTAACCATGCAGTCAAAGCTGTTGTTTACATCTGGGTAACTGACCAACCCCTGAAGTAAATGCAAACCCTCTATAATGCTTCTACAGAGCCACTAAAAGGACATGCTTAGCTGCTTGCTAGCAGTAGCCTGTTACATTACAGTACATATAATTTCACTTACCACATAAACAGAGTAAGGAGAGATGACTGATAGGGCGATGGCAAATGATTTGCAGATCATGAGCACCACTGACAAACATGTAATCTTGTAAAATGTGTGGTAAGTACTCCCGCTCCGTAGTATAAACGGAGTATGTGTGATTGCGAATCTCAAAAGTTAAAGTAATAACGTGAGCGTGCATTCAAAAGCGATTTCAAAGCCCCACATATTCATAGCGGCAACCTGATGCCCTCAATTTATATACAGTATAATTACCCAACAATATAATTGTGAGAGAAAGCATTTAAATATATTTTCCTCTCATCTGGTATTTATTCCCTTTAGGCGTTCCGTAGTACACGTCATTTCCCTTCTGAACGAAGTATTTGGAGTCGGGCGCATCCTTAGTCTGGAGTGGAACTTTTTGTCTGAACCGAAGAGTTAAGGTTAGTCTGGTTAATATTAGCAGTTAGCCCGTGTGGGTAGTTGTTGTGACCGCCATTTCTGAAGTAGATGTCCAGCAACTACATTTAAGCTGAATGCGAATGCTAACGAATGGAGTTCCCGTTATTGAAACGTACTTGAGACAAAATAAATGGACCATAGAGAGTTTGTTTTGAAAATTCATTTTTACAATTCTGTTTAGTGCCGCTAATGGCGTATAAATGACATACTTCACCTTTCATGACAATGAGCAGCTGATGCCCCATATTGTGGCATTTGTGTGTATTATGATGCACATTTATTTTCTTTAGATCATCAAATGTGATGACGATGATTATCGCAGATAACTATGTGGGGCAATTTGCACAATTTTAATTTATAATTGTTAGATATGTAGATATCAGTAAATGCCTGTTGAGATTTGTAATGACTTTGTTTTGTGATGTCTGTTATTCGTGCACATGGTGTGTATTTTGTGCTTGTGCGTGCTTTGTGAAGAGTGCGAGAAACATTTAAATCCTGGTTTAGTCAACTAAGAAAATCTTCTACTTTTTTTTCTTTTCTTTTTTTTGCAACGCTAAAGACCAATTTTGCCTTTCGAGTGAAACCGTCAGAGAAAGGTGAGGTAGTGGTGGCTAACTTCAAAAAGGGAAATATTTTATTGCCACAAGGGATCAAAGACCACAAACTTATTTGTCTGAGGTTGTCTGCCAAAACAAAACATCCTGTTGCATATTTCAAACAGATTTTCTTAAATTGGCGTCATGTAATGTTATCCCAGCCTGAGAGTATTCGTGGAAGTCAATAAATCATGCATACATGTGTCTGCCTTCTATTTCCATGTGAGTGTAAGGCCTCTGTTTCCTGCAGCCAAACTGAAGTGATGCCAAATTCTTCAGTGAGGGAGGCAAAGCGTCTGTTATGCTCATCTTTCCGCATTCGAACTTCAGAACCTCTTGGAATATCTAGGAATGAACCTGCCAAGAGTATCCCAGGAGAATCTGAGCCATGCTTTGGTAGCAGGAGAGATGGAAAGCTAAATCTGTGTAACCAAACATGCATTTGATGAATTGAACCCATTATTTTTAAGTAACTGAACGGTAATGATGTTGCATCAAAGTATGTTGAAAGAGTCAAATATTTATTCTGATGTTTGTATACAGGAATAGCTTACTCAAAAATAAAAATTTTGTCATTCATTTATAGTATTACTTCAACCTGAAATTATTTTTGTATCGACACAGAAGGACAGACCAAAAATTTAAGTCGTTGTGACAATCTTCGCTTTTGCTTTGCTTGCAGATTCTCATTTAAAAAATGGTTGAACTTTGGTTTATTTTATGACTTCAGAAAACTTGGAGTTCAAACATCATATGGAAACATTTTTTGGAGCTTGGCAGTAAAAATCATCATCTACTTTTCTGGTATAAATGTCTAATAACTCAGTGACAGAATTTTCGATTTTTGAGTGAACTGTTCCTTTAAATGTAATTTGTTGGCGCAAACTCAAAAACATGTCACTATATCAAATCATTTTCTCTTGCATTTCTTGCAAAAATGTCATAATCCTGTTTGCCCATGAAATCTTTGGGGTTTTTTTTTAGTCTTTGGCAGCATTGTCTTTGGTTGAATGAATTGTATATTTCTCAGTAAGGATTTCCCCTTTTTTATTTATATTTTTGCTGTTTTATAGTACACCTCAGCTACATTGCAAATGACTAATGCAAAATAATAAATCTAGAACACTCCCATTATATTCAAAGGCAATATCCATGCTGTAAACAAATGGTGTGGAAGCTTTGCTCATTGTAATGGTTGTGTTTTAGTTTTGTGTTGTGTAGTTCGCTTGCTATGTAGATTGGCTGTTGGTTAGGTTGGCCAGACATTGAGCCAGATATGACAGAGAAGGCCTGCCATGCTGTAGATTAAAATATGTGCTTGTGTAATGTTTTTTGATTAATTATGATATCAAGATGGTGAATAAATAAATTCAAGTAAGAAAAGAGTGGTTTGTTTTTTACTGTTCACTGTAAAAAAAAAAAAAATCGGGATTTCACCGTATGTAACTGTAGTATTTTACAGTAAATTACATTATTATCACTTTACAGGCTTTAACTGTGACGTTTCACAATATGATACTGTATTCAGGAATTTTACTGTGAAAATAATGCAGGAGGAGCTGTTACAATAAACTATTGTAAATTCTGTCCTGTGTCTGCGTGCTGTGTCCTGACTGAGCTTTCTCTGTTATCTGAGCTGCTCTCTCGTCTCCTCCATGTTTTCATCCAATGAATTCACCGGTAAGTGTTGAAATGTCAACTTAAATGCCTTTTTTATATGGTAGTGCATATAATTTAGAAGTATTAACCGAGTAGCATTAGTTGTAGGTTCTGTTGTCTCGCACATTGACAGAAAATGGCTTTTGTCCACATTAAAAAATGTGAATTGCAATTATTTTCTTGTAAAATTAGTCATCTAAAACTCTTGTATGCTGCCACATGACTCCTTTCACTCTTATTTCTTAAATAAATAAATCTTGATTTCTTTTCTAAACAGTAGGTAACAGTATATTTGTTTCAGGTGACATATTGAAGACGAGGGCATGGATACTGACATTGGAGGGTCAAGTTGATTCATAACTGGTCTGGCTGAAGTATGCTGAAGATGCTTCTTGCACTCTGGAATTTACCAAATGTAATTTCTACATTATATTGTACTTGAGGGCTTGTTGTTTATTTGGTGAGTTAAAACAAGGAATGTTTGGATGTGTTGGGATTTTGCGAGCTGTGCAGGACAGGCAGCCAAGAGGAGACGACCCCCCTTCTCCCCCTCAAACAAGTGGCGTATTGCCGATTCAACTTTTGTGTCTGCGCAGGAGACCTGAGCAGAAGCTGTTTTTAAAAGCACACACTATCTTCTGCAAACAGTACATATAAAATGATGTACACTGTTGTGTGCAAATGCTCTGCTTGCATAAATCACACACCTCTACTTTGACTGTTCTTGACTGTGTGTTTGTGATGGAAATGTTTTTAAGCTGCCGTTATTTAAATGGTTTGGGTTAATATCACCTTGTTCTGTCACCTTTTTGCTCTGTACTGCAACAGCAGTGACACTGAAGGTGATGACTGGGAACTGACACCTTTTTCATCCCACCTGAAAGAAACTAACAGCTTTCCTCTCTGTCTTTTTGTTTATAATTACTTCTTGGGCATCAATCCAGAGACGACATATCAACCAGCAAGTCTGTACACTGATCAGGAAACTCATTTTGTTTGAATGGATGTCAATCTAGTGTGTTAGCAATGTTCCAACGCTAAAACGGACAAACCCAACTCTGGCTTCGTGTTAAGCTAGATGTTGTCATGCAGTAAGATAATCACTGAATATGTTCTACAGTGTGTCCTGGTTCAGTGGAGAGAAGAATGACCGTCTGAACCTCTGTGCTGGAAAGTTTAAACAGAATTTATTAAACTGCAAAATAAATGTGTAAAATTGATTATGTTTTTGTGTTTATTTGAATTGAACATGTATTTACAGTGTTATGGGTTACTAAATGGGTGTCAAAAAAGTCAAAATTACAGTATTTTATAATAAATTCACAGTACATTTTAAATTAAATTTTTAATTAACAATACATTTTATAGCAAATTAAGAACACATTACTGAGCTGCATTACTATTACAGTTTACACTGTAATTCCACAGCAGAATACTGCTAAATTGCAGTAATCTGATGGCATTAACTGTAACTGTACAGCTAAATACCGTAATTTTACAGGACCATACTGCTAAATCACAGTATAGAGTAACTAATGTGAGGTCACAGTAAATGTCTGTCATTTCACAATTATTTACTGTAAAAATGATACAGTAACTTACTGTGAAAGTAATGTAACTAGTTCACAGTAATTTACTGTGAATTTACAGTACATTTTTTTGTTACATTGTTCATATGAATTTGTACAGTGCCATTCATGTGTTTTCATGCAGTCTGTTTTGTCAATATGTTTTTGTAATGATAGATCCAATGAAGGCAAGATGTGGATGAACCCAAGTGAAGTTTATTTACAGTGAAATCCAAACATAATCCAAAATGCAAACATAGACGTGACTTGACTTGACATGACATAAACTTGTCCTTAGCAGACTTGACTTGGCATGTCATGAACAGACTTGACTTGGCATGAAACAGGAGCACAAACTCACTAACAGCAGGTATACACTTCAATACACGACAAGGAACAATGGCAACAAGAGGGCTACTTATACCAAACAATTATGGTCACAAGTATGGTATATTTGGTATGTATGTTGTCGGCATGACCCAAGGAATGTTTTGAGACCAGTTTCATTACAATAGGCTTATGCAATCAGAAGTTATTAGCATTTTTGGAAATTTCATTATTAATGTTTAATGAATGGCGTATTACTTCTGACCAGTAGGTGGCGTTGTTACCAAATTGATGTGGCCTGGTCAGTGTGAAGTGACAATGGCACATACAAAGTTCGGTGTAAATATGTCAAAGCATTGCGGAGATACAGCCTCAGATGCAGTTTGGCATCTTTCCAACAAATTAGTTGATGCGCTAAACAAAAACTGTTTCGTATATCGACAAGAAATCCGTAACTTTTTGCCAGCATCGTCTGAAGATGATCCGAGTCAAATTTGGTGAAAATCAGACCAATGGTCTAGGATGAGTTTGAAAAAGTAGGTTTTACAAACAAAAAATTATAGAAAAAAACAAAACCTTACAGTTTACAGTTTTTGAATTTTGGATTTCTTTCGGCTCGGCATGAGCCAAGGATTCAGAGAAAAAAATAATTTTCAATCTGTTCCTTACGGTACAAAAGTTGTTAGCATAAACAGAGTAAAACTTTGGACAAGTGGTGGCACTAGAGAGTTTGAGTTAGAGACTCCAAATTCGCTATGGTTAATGTTGAGACTGTCCTCTACCAGTATGCCAAATTTCACAACTTTCCCCGTAAGCAGTTCTATGGGCTCCCATAGACTCAAGCGGAAGAAATGGAAGAAGAAGAATAATAAGAACGCCAACGGATACAATAGGTGCCTTCCCACCTTCGGTGCTTGGCCCCTAATTAGATTACAATATGTTTTAAAATGCTCATAATCAGAATACTTACTTTTTTATTGATTGCATGATCACTTTATTCACAGTAACACCAATTCTCACTACTGACTAGTTGCTTATTAACATGCAAATTAATAGCATATTGGCTGTTTATTAGTACTTATAAAGCATATATTAATGCCTTATTCTGTCTGACCATATTAGATTCCATAACCCAACCTCATATCTAAACTTTACAACTACCTTACTAACTATTAATAAGCAGCAAATTCGTATTTTGTTGAGGCGAAGTCATAGTTAATAGCTAATAGTGTATAGTGAGTACTGGTACCTAAACTAAAATGTAACCTTACTCACACAACTGCAGTAAAATATTCATAATTTAATGATTTACCTCAGAACAGATTAGATATTTCTCTCTGTTTTATTTTAATCAAAATGGCGAACAATAACCCCATTCAAGTACAAACTACTAGCATATTGGCTAGTTATTGTTACTTACAAAGCACATATTAATCCCTTGTTTTGCATGACCATATTCTAGATCCCTCGCCAGTACTTAAACATTACCACAACAACTACCCTATTTACTATCAATAAGCAGCAAATTAAAGTTTGTTGAGGGACAGCTCTTACTTAGCTAAATCTAGAAAATGTAGCCCACCATGTTCTAATATATTCAGTACAACAAATGTTGTAAACCTGCCTAAACAAATCCTGTGTTTACACTGGACCTGATTGTTGAGCGGACATGAATCCCTACGGTGCATTAGCTCTTCATTTTCTAATCCGTTTAATTATCTCGATCCTCTTTAAGGCTGTAGGCCAAGATTCTGTACTGCCTTAAACACAACAAATCTGTCTGTTTCACCATGGACATCTCACCTCTGTGATTTTAATACCATGGCCCCCTGTTAAAGAGAGGTTGTGCAGGGGATAGAAGCACAGCATGGAAAACAGATGTGTGGAGGTGTTGATGCTCTGGTTAACTGTTTTGTGTATGTGTGAGATTAATGCTGGAATAAGACCTGATAAGGGTATTGTTATCACACGCTACTTTAAATGCTAGCGTGAATCATCATTTATCATCACACTGGTCTGCTTCACAGTGTGATTTATGATTTACTATTAGAGCCTAACAAGGTCAATAAAATGCTTGAAACACACAGTCGTCTGGTGTGGTTGGGGGGATCTTGTTTCATAACTGTCTAGTTAATAGTCTTTGCTGTGTTTTCAAACCGCACTGTTTGTTTGCCTATCCTGGCAACTGCATTGCAACTCAAGAGTGCTGTAATCCAAATGAGGTGGTCCATTATCAACCTCCCCAGTCCACTGGGCCCTACATCATTTCCACACCATTCATCATGCACCACTAGTGTTTGTGGGCAGATGGCTCTTGGAACAGAACAGCAGTCGCTTATGTGAACTGCTTAGATGAATGCTTCAGTACCTCGCATCACAAATGTTTTTAAATGCCATTGCATTCGTAACAGACTAATCACACCACCGTAAAAAATGAGGAAAGCATCATATGTGGTGTGGAAGAACACTAATAGAGGTCATGACATGACTTTGAAGTATTTGCATATATGTTCTTTTGGGTTTTATTCTGATTTTAGTAAACATTTTTTGGTAACACTTGAGTTTAGGGTCCAATTCTCACTAGTAACAAGTTGCTTAAAGCATGCATATTATTGGCTGTTTATTCATTTTATAAAGATCATATCAGTGCCCTAATTCTGCATGACATATTTTAGATCCCTTAATCCTATCTCATACCTAAGCTTAACACTAGCTTACTAAATATTAATAAGCAGCAAGTTGACCCTTTGCAAACAGCTTGCTTGACAGGCAGTCTGACCAAGCATAATGCCAAATCCACTATTCTGTTTGAAAAACAGATTAGAATGGAGAGTAGATTAACTTCAGTGGACTTAAACTTGAAACACTGTGTGTATTGACGCCTTTCCGCGGTGAAAATAAAATAAGTTTTGATGTGATTTGTCATGACACATTGAAGAGCCACAAAACAGTATTTATTGCTTGAATTTACTAAGAAATGACAACATTTTAAAGCTGAGACCTTGTTTTTAATACCAGAAGTAACCTCTTCTGTCTTGTCTGTTGGCACGTTGTCTATTTCCTCTTTGCTCCCCTATTATTTTTCACTGCGTTAGAGTGTGAGAGCAGCATTGTTTGTCGGACATAGCAACAGTAACTAGGGGGGCAGGTTTTTGCGAAGGATCAATTTGGAGTTGAGGCAAAAGCCGTAGTTAATAATTATTTAATAATAAGAATTGGTCCCGAAAAAAAAAATGTTGTTGTTCTTGTTGTTGTTGTTTTGCACAAAAACATACAGTAGACTTATTGGAAAAAATGTACCTCTATCAATATTTTTGCAAAACTCCAAAAAAAAAAAAAAAAAAAAAAATGTATATATAATTCACTGCAGTTACCCACTGAAATGAACACTAGTGGCAATGAAACACCAACAACTTTTTACACAAATTATGATTAGAGGTGCAGATTATCAATTAACAAAGAGTTATTTTCTCATGGTTCCTCTCATAATAATATTTTATGACCTCAAAATACTTTTATCATAGTGCATGATTTGTAAGTTAAAACATTTAGACATTTGCATCACATAAACAGCTCTATACGCATTGGTTTTGTACCATAGTAAACTTGCTTGATAGCACACCTGGTACAGCATTGCACTGAACTGATTATTTATTTATTTATTTACATTTGGGTACAAACACTTTGTATAAACTGTATGAGTATAAACTAAATAAATAAATAATACATAAATCACAGTTTCACAGTTCATACACCAGTGTAAAAATGAAACATGAGTCTAAATAAAAGAACTCAAATTTGTGTTTGCTTTTGTATAAGACTGAAGAGTTTTATTTTGCAATAACAACCGACTGGATGTACATTATCCCGCTTATTAAATGGCTACTTGCCATAAAACTAACTGATTAGACATAAAACAGTGATTTGAGTTGAAATATTTGAACGCAAAGCTTCTGTGAAGAAAGCAGTTCCTAGCAAGTGGCAAATTTAAAATAGATGACATTTCACCACATGAATAACTTTGGTGATAAAAGACATTGATTTAAAGGCACAATATGTACGTTTTTGCTGCTAGAGGGCACGTATTCAAAACAAACAAAGAAACAAAGACGTAGTTTGATGGCGCCATGATTGAGTGTGGAATCATGGGAGTTGTTGTCTTCATCCCACAGCCGATGCAGTCCGTCGGGACTCAAATCATGTCCATGGAAGAGCTAATGTATTAAAGACTTAAGGTCGCTGTAGTATGAAGCATGGTGGGGCTGAAAGTCATGGAAGCAAAATGAGGCGGCTTGAGCAATTGCTAATGAAGAACAAGGTGATACACTGCTCGAAAGCAGCAGAGTTTTTATTATTCCACAGTCGCTTCCGCTCCTTACACTTAAAAATAAAGGTGCTTTAAAAGGGTCTTCACAGCGATGCCATAGAAGAACCATTTTTGTTTCCACAAAGAACCATTCAGTCAAAGGTTCGTTAAAGAACCATCTCTTTCTTACCTTTTTTATAATCTAAACAACCTTCTTCTTCCACCACAAAGAACCTTTTGTGAAACAGAAAGGTTCTTCAGATGTTAAAGGTTCTTAATGGAACCATTTAGACAAAAAAGGTTCTTCTATGGCATCGTGAAGCACCTTTATTTTTAAGAGTGTAGGGTCATGCGTATAGGAAAAAAGCAGCGCTGTTTTATCATAGTAGATACAGTTATAGTTCTGTTATAATGCTACTCAGTGACAACTCTGTGATGTCATATGCAGGCGACACAATGATATGGTTCATTACTCTAATTGAAATAGCTTATTTCTCTGGATTTAAACATACTTCAAAACATTTGGAATTATGCAAGTACACAAGTCAGCAAAATATATAACACTGTTCTAACGGTTTTTGGATATTGTGCCTTTAAGATGAAACTCTTTTAAAATCTTACAATCCACTACAATCGTCACAAAATGGCAGCAGCTGTGTTCGTATGAAATGAGAGAGCAGGTCTGCGATACCAGGATGACATGATTAAATAATTGTACACAGAATATTGAATATTAAGTTTTAATTTTTTATTAGCCAACCAAACTCAGAGCTTCCACAAAGAAAAAATGTTCTTAGCAAGCTAATAGTGCTAACTGCAGTTACCCGGATGAGCCTGTGTTATTAGTTTTTACTGGCTGTTATCATGGAATATCACCACGGAATGTGGTGACTGACCAATCAGAATTGAGTATTTCATGTATCCGTGTAATAGTGAGGAATAACATCTCTTGGAATGTCGCAACTGACCAATCACAATCAAGTATTCAGAGCCGTGTAATTAGATTTAATTCACCGCCTCTGGTGTGCATTACATTCTAATATTTCAATGGCCCATCATCAGTTATCCCTTAGTTAATATGTATTTCTTACTTTAATAAGTATTTCAAAATTCCAAGGGACACAATTTAAAAACTGGATAAATGAACTTGTGATGTTTACACATTAAGCAGTTTGTGCTGATTAAACTTGGTGATCTGCGCCTTGATGAACCAGGCTTTGAATGCACACTTAAAGCTGTTGGTTACATCTGCACCTGCCGGTAAAAATAGCATAAATATGACCAACCGTGCCCTCCATCAAATAATATTGGAAATGGCAGCGTGAAGTGCAATTTCCGTCCCTTTATTTCTTTATGCTCATGACGTGCAGACATAATTGTCAAAAGTCATAATGACAATGATAGAGGGGCAATTTTGTATCTGCTATAAATATTGCTCATAATGGGACCATTGCTTCCTCTCAGGTTGTTATCAGTTCCATTAGAGCTTAATGGACTCATTCATGATGTGATTATGGGGCACTTCTTACACATAAAGCTCTTAAACCTCTTTCTCCGAGTTAAACTGGCTTACCTTGACTCATGCTGATAAAGTAAGCGGGCTGAGCTTGTTCTGTTGTGTTGGTTTATCGTTGATTGTAAATTGGCCTGATATTCGGTCTCTGGAGAAATGTCAGTGACTGCTGTCAGTGTGAGGTAATACCGTAAGATGTGTGTTGAATGCACTGTTGTTCGTTACCACAATTAGTTTGTACTGTACAATGACTGAATAACTAATTTCTCATTGCAACACGTTAAGCGAGCATCATGAACGATATAATGAAAGCTAATGAAATCTTCACTGTGATTCAAAAATCTTCTATAGTGCCAGATTTACCCAATACACTCCAAAAATATAAACATGCTCTAGTATTAGGTGTTAGGCTCATCGTCTTGAAAATGTCCATAAAAGTCAGAAATTACTGTTATTTGCACTGTTTATTTGCACACACTGGTTTATAATACATTTTCATTTGTAAATTAAGTGTCTGAAAACATTACATTGACTTTGCACTAAAAGATATTAATTTAAAGTACATTATTTCCATAGGTACTCTTATTAAATCTTTGTTAAAGTCTACTTTTGTACAGGTACATTGTTGTTTCGTATGGAAATGAGAAACTCTAAATTTTTAGTTTGAACCATGGAACCATCTGGGTGGTAAAATGGTGAGTAAATGATAATGACAATTTTTATAAATATTAGTAGAGGCTCACCCATGTGTCTAGTGCACATTTCAGTGACAGAACATGAAACACAGGAGACAAATAAGACTATTCGACTCGCTGCTCAGCTGAACAGATGCTACGCTACTGTCACGCTAGGACTGTTTTCCGTCATGAATCCACTGGACCTGCATTCTCACATGCAAGTCTTGCTTAAAAACCTTCTCTATGTTAGAACTTGTTCTCTCAACCTGAGAGCATTGATTAATGGGTAGATGTCATTGTGCTGTGGGGTGTTACCTCTGTGTGACCCAGAAGGGCTACTTCCCACCCTCTGTTTTCAGTGACAGGACCCCCCTCTCTTGTTCTCTGTCTTTCTGTTGTTCTCGGTCTCACACTCTCTCCATCTGCCTGATCTGCTCTATGCACGATTTCCCTGGAGCAAGGGTCTCAGTCACTTCAAATTTTACACTCAGCGATGTACAGTGCATATTTTTATCTACAGCTAGATTTGTCCGCTAATATGCTGGCGAGTGCATTACAAGAGCTTGAACCTATTGCTCTTGCAATGCATGATCGCAAATACAGCTGATGTCGAAGGTTTACATACACCTTGCAGAATCTGCTAAATGTTCATTATTTTACCAAAATAAGAGAGATGTGCATGTTATTTTTTATTTAGTACTGACCTGAAAAAGATATTTCGCAGAAAAGACATATACATATAGTCCACAAAAAAAAAAAAAATAGTTGAATTTATAAAAATGACCCTGTTCAAAAGTTTACATACACTTGATTGTTAATACTGTGTTGTTGCCTGAATGATCCACTGCTGTGTTTTTTTATTTAGTGATAGTTGTTCATGAGTCCCTTGTTTGTCCTGAACAGTTAAACTCCATGCTGCTCATCAGAAAAATCCGTCAGGTCCCACACCCCGCATTTTTGTGTATTTGAACCCTTTTCAACAATGTATGACTGTATGATTTTGAGATCCATATTTTTACAATGAGGACAACTGAGGGACTCATGCAACTATTGCACAAGGTTAAAATACTCACTGATGCTTCAGAAGAAGAAAAAGAAATGATGCAAGAGCTGGGGGGTGAAAACTTTTTGAATTTAAAGATTAGGGAAAATGTAACATATTTTGTCTTCTGGGAAATGTGTAAGTATCTACTGTAGCTTCTGAAAGGCAGTAATAAATGGAAAAAAAGATAGATATAGACAAAATAATGATATTAAAAAAATGTACACATCATCATTCGGTTCAAAAGTTTTCACCCCCCGGCTCTTAATGCCTTGTTTTTCCTTCTAGAGCATCAGTGAGCAGTTGAACCTTCTGTAATAGTTGCATATGAGTCCCTCAGTTGTCCTCAGTGTGAAAAGATGGATCTCAAAATCATACAGTCATTGTTGGAAAGGGTTCAACTACACAAAAGTGCAGAAAAACCAAAGAATCTCTGGGACCTGAAAGATTTTTCTAAAGAGCAGTGGGCAGTTTAACTGTTCAGGACAAACAAGTGACTCATGAACAACTATCACTAAACAAACAAAAAAAAAAAAAAAACAGCTGTGGATCATCAACTATTATTTTCTCTTGTGGACTATATGTAAATGTCTTTTATCTGAAACACCTTATTCAGGTCAGTACTAAATAAAAAATAAAATAAATAACATGCATTTTGTATGATCTCTTTTATTTTGGTAAAATAATTAACATTTTCAAATTCTGCAAGGTGTATGTAAACTTTTGACTTCAACTGTATATATAATTAAAGACACCTTTATTTTACAAATCAGGTACTGTATGTAAAATTAAAACTTCCTCTTCGAAGCCATCTGTTATAAAACATTCTGCACACCCACGTGCAGTTTTTGTTGTGAGCTTCTTGCATTCTGTTTCAGTATTCAGACACATTCATTATCTGTTTGTCTACTTTGACAAAAAGCATGGATATGCTTTTCCTACACAAACAATTTGTTTATTCAATGACACACAGAGGCGAATACACAGCTGTGCCACATTGGCATGAGGTATTTCAGCTCAGAAACCTCCAGTGCACACAGGAGCTGAATCTGCCAAAACAGCATTATGCTGTGAATTTATAAAAGTCATTGTCATTATTGTCAGCTAAAACACACCTCCTTTCTATATAAAATGGGCCTTTCACAAAATTAAGTGCTATTTGCCTGGTGAATTTAATGCTGTGCTTTTACAGGCTACAGAAAGCAGGGCATAAATGGAGTACTATTTAAAACTGTACAGTGTTAGTAAAGTATATCAGATCACAGAAGTCTAACTGTGCGGACATGTCGAGATCATACGGGTTAATATCGAGGTATTTTGTGATACTGTTCACAGTTGACAAACAGCATCTGTGAGCTAGCTTTGAAGAAGGATAAGTTAAATGGAAAGCACACTAGAGACCACACATCAGCTTTTGAAATAACTTAGCTTAAAAATGCATTCGTTATCTCTCTTTGTGTTCCATCTGTCACAGAAGACAAGTCTACATAGTTTCATTGCGATGCATTTTGTCATCTGGACAGCGCAGCTTCTTCAGCTGGGTGCGCTGAGCCTGAGGGTAGAAAAAAACAGAGGCTCAAGAGTTACTCAACAGCTGGAGAAAGAAAGCGTGACAGATAAACAGATACAAAACACAACACAGAGAGAATAAGAGACAGCCGGCACCGCAGTGTGCCGTGCATCTACTGGACATGCTCAAAGGGATAGTTCAGACCCAAAAAATGAAAATTCTGTCATCATTTGTTCACCTTCATGTTGTCCAAACTTGTATGACTTAATTTCTTATGTGAAACACAAAAGGAGTTATTTATAGTAGAATGCCCCATCCACTCCTTTCCATACAATGGAAGTGGATGGTGACCTCGGACGTTAAGATTGTAAAGATAACTTCTGATCTGTTCTTTACAAAGCAGTTATATAACTTCAGAAGACTGGAAATATAATCAGTCATATGGACCCCTAATATGATGTTATGATGCTTTTTGAGCCTCACATCTCTTACGCATGAAGTGTAAATATTCTTCAAAGCTCTACTTGTCTTTCATTGGCCATGTCATATTACAATGGAAGCCAGTTTACAAATAGTAAAAAAATGTAAATAAATATTTTTAAAAACATTCAGGCCACTGATATGTGAGAGTTTATAATTTTAGGACATTTATCAAAAGTACTAGATAGATAGATTATTTTGCTGAATTTTCAATTATGTAATCCATGAGACTGTTAGTATCCTGTTTTGTCATGTTATGATTCAGAAGGATACCTATGATGATCCCTCCGCTTCAGTAATTCGCCCTCCATGTGCCCTTTGGCTGAACCGGCACTGTTCCAGACTCCACTGCATACGACTGCCTGTCCGTGCTGCATTACATCACCAAAGTGTGTACATGACGAGACTTGAGGTGGTTGAGGGGCAGGGCTTAGGGTGAAAAAAGTTCTAACATTTCCATCAGGTTGTTAACACTCTCCTATCTGGTTATTAGTGCACTGCATTACAACTGTCCTGTTACAGTAGTTTTGTTGTTTTGTTTTGTTTTGTTTTGTTTTGTTTTTGTTTGTTTGTTTTGTTTTGTTTTTTTTTGTTTGTTTTTTGTTTTTTTTTTTTTTGACAAGATCATTAAGCGAGTTAATTTAACAGATCTGTCTGGTAATGAATGAGTCATTCTTGTGAAATCAATTAAATGTGCGGACCAGTTTATTCATAAATCAGACATACCAAGGAGAAACAAGGGATGATCAGTCTAATTTGAATCCAAAAAATAAGACTGATTACCCCTACTTAGTTCCTCCTGCTAGTTCTTAAGGGTGTCATCAGATGCCCAAGTCTTAATAAGAAGTCTATAACATACTTTGGCTACACTTAAGGTTTTAGTGGTAGTGTAAAAAACACCCTTTTTACCTTGTCAAAATCAGGCCTTTTCAAAGCGAGACGTTTTGTTGCATTTGCCTTTAAATGCTAATGAGATCTGCTTGCCCCGCCACTCTCTTCTATGGGGTGACGAGCCGTAATGTTTATTTTAGCTACGTTTAGCTGCGAGACTTGCTAACTAGCACATTATAGGAAAGGCGATTTGCAAAGATGTATAAAAAACTCTTATACTCACTTCTGCTGTATGTGAAGCTGGATCACGAATGATTCGTGCGAACATTTTGCGAACAAAAAAAAGTTCAGGCAGAGTAAGACAAGACGAGCATTTGACATTAAAAATAAATAAATTATATATTTTTTTATATATTATAAATATATAATAAATATATTATTTATTATTATATTATTTTTTAATGAGGGGATATTTCTTATAAAGATTTTAAAAATACCACTGGGTGGATTTTTATCATAATAGGGTGGTTGTGTACACACACTGCCAACACACATTTATGTTCAAACAACATGTAAAAGTGAGTTTTGCATCTGATGACCCCTTTAAGACACAGCCTTAACATAGTGGCTATTTTTAAACATTTAGCTCCAACACATTATTCTAAATTTCTTCTATTCTTCACTATTAAAAAAGATTACAAATGGATTCACGAAGAACGTTTCAGTGCAGATAGGATTCCAAGGCATTCATTTGTGCTCTCAGCACTTCCTTCCTGCCTTCCTTAACATTTTAAGAGTTTCAGCCCGGGGCCATTTGCCCTTTCACAGCCTTCAGGGTGGGGAGGACGTACAAAAACCCTATCCCACCCTCCAATGGCATCTCTCCGACACACAACATATCAATAGCTGCCATAGATACAAATATAACAGCGTAAACACAATCCATCTGTTCCACTGCATTTATCGCTTCCGCTTGTTTCTCACGTACGCAGCACAAACCCTAGTTTCCTATTTTATGGCACAGTGAGCTTAGCATTGCTGTATAATCCTCAAAGACATGATACACTGCATGCTCTTACCCCCCAAAATTGCTTCCTATTCTGTTTGACAGCTGAATCAATTCAAAATGGATTACCTGACCACCATCATAAACTGTATCATGGGTTTGTGAAAAATTGGCACACTGGGTGATTTAACAAGAAAATCTGTTTAAGTGTTAAAGGGATAGTTCACCCAAAAATTAAAATTACCCTGTGATTTACTCACCTGCCATCCTAGGTGTATATGACTTTCTTCTTTCAGACAAATACAATCTGAGTTATATTAAAAATGTTCTGGCTCTTCCAAGCTTTATAACGGCAGTGAATGGTTGTAAAGTTTTTGAAGTCCTATAAAGTGCATCCATCCATCATAAAAAAGTGCTCCACACAGCTCCGAGGGGCTAATAAAGGCCTCCTGAAGCGAATCGATGAGTTTGTGTAAGAAAAATATTTGAACTTTATAAACAGTTGTACATGTTTGCTCTCTTCATCCCAGAATAAACCTGCAACCCATTGTCACAGAATGATTGTCACAGATACCAGAAATGTTCTAATCCAAAGTGTCCTAATTGTAAGATCTGTTGTTTCAGTTTTGTTAATGAACATCATAATGAGTGACAGCTCTATCTCTGACTGAGCAAATCTGAACAGCTGGAAAGCGAGACTGAAGGCAGCGACTTATTCATCTGCGCTTGCTGAGTGCTCATAACATTCCAGATCAGAATTAGAGTCTGACTGTGACAGCCTTGTGAGGGGGTAATGAATCAAAAGTTTCAGGCAAGCAGAGCACTCACGCTCCGAGCCTGAGGGATAGACCTAATATTCACGCTCTATGACTCTGTCTCCTTTTTTTTTTTCAGTCCCATTCAAAAAGCATTATGCTCCAGAGATGTGCACTGGCATAAATATATGCACATACCCAAACAAACAATCACACTCAAACAACCACAATCTCTAGCATGAAAATGTGTAGGACAACTATTCGAACTGTCTTCACATGCATTTCGAATACAGCAAAGCATCACCCTTAACCATTACATCTATAAATGTATCCATAAAACATGGAAACCCAGCATGTGGTGTGTGTGTGTGTGTACTTGTTTTTGCTACATTGTGGGGACCAAATGTCCCCACAAGGATAGTAAAACCTGAAATTTTTGACATTGTGGGGACCAGCCTGCGGTCCCCACAATGTTAAAAAATCATAAAAAATAGTAAATGATGTTTATCTGAAAGTGTAACGATACAAACGTTTTCTGTGAGTGCTAGGTTTAGGGTTAGGGTTGGGTTAGGGGATAGACAATATCGTTTGGTCAGTATAAAATCTATAGAAGTCTATGGAAAGTCCCCACAGTTCACAAAAACAAACATGTGTGTGTGTGTTAATCATACATTTCATGTTGTGAGTTTTTAAAAAATAGTACAGCAAACTTTTTTGTTGTTACAATTGTAGAAATTATTTAAAAGAATTAACTGAATGAATTTCATTTGTTATTATTATTATTATTATTTTTATTCTACTTGTTTTAAGTGAAACCGAGAAAAATAAGTATTTTTGTTTTTAAGCGGTAATTTGACTTTTCTCTGTGAGTGACGTCACTCCCAATCATCCAATCGCGTCCTGTTCTCTGAACGGCCGGTTTGGCCTGAGAGTGGGACGAGTCCGGTAAGTTTTTGCGACTCTCTGTGATAAAGAATAGAAATGTGTTATACTCATTCTAAATTTGACTTAATACTGACTGCAATAGTGTTATGAAGTTGTACTGCGTCCATTTACATGCTTTTTTGTCGAGTTTTTAACTGATATTCTTCATTAAATTGGCTTGAGAAAGCCAACTTACTGATATGCTATTTTCTTCTGAGACTAAATCTGTTGACACTAACTCCTCCTAGAGCTTTAACTCTACAAACTCCAAACTCAGCCCAGATCTTCAGACTGATCTGAAGATAGTTGCTATATCTTTTCTAACTGATCGGACTTACGGTTTTCCTAAAAATGACGTTTAAAACTGGGAAAAATCCCATAGACTTACATTGACGGAATGTTCAAATGAGCCAGCACTTTTTAAATTCCAACTGTCAAAACTCCCAGAATCCTTTGAGACTCAATCAAACTTCCCTTCTATGTACTGTATTTCTAATCCATTCAAACTCATTCAAACTCATCTATCTATCTATCTATCTATCTATCTATCTATCTATCCATCCATGCAACCAGAATCATGCCAGAATCATGCTAGTAAGTTGCTAATCATGCTAGCAAAATGTTAGTAACTTGCTAATCATGCTAGAAACATGCTAGTAACTTGCTAATCATGCTAGTAACATGCTAACAACATGCTACTAACTTGCTAATCTTGCTAGAAACATGCTAGCAACTTGCTAATCATGCTAGAAACATGATAGCAACTTGCTAATCATGCTAGTAACTTGCTAATCATGCTAACAACTTGCTAGTAACTTGCTAATAATCCTATAAGCATGCTGACAACATGCTAGTACCTTGCTAATCATGCTAACATCATGCTAGTAACTTGCTAATTATATTAGCACCATGCTAGTAAAATGCTAGTAACTTGCTAATAATCCTATAAGCATGCTGACAACATGCTAGTACCTTGCTAATCATTATAACATCATGCTAGTCACATGTTAATCATGTTAATAACATGCTAACAACATTCTATCTATCTATCTATCTATCTCTGACAGACTGTATTGCCTTCAAAACATCCAAACGTTAACCTTTTAAAACTACTTTAGAATTCAAACTATTTCAGACTGAAAACCATCAAACTTAAAACTTTTTAAAACTTCTTAAACTTTTTAAACTTTATAAACTTTTCAAATTTTTTAAAAATTTCTGTTCCGGCTTTCTCAAGCCAACTTAAAGTTTGTCTTGACAAACTTTTTTATCTAGTTGTTTTTACTAATGAACGTGTTCGTTTGATGTTTCCGCCTACGCGCCAATGTAAAGCGCGGCCTCGCTATGTTAATATCGGTTTTATACATTTTAATCTAGTGGATTTAGTTTACAAATACAGCATGATGTGTATTTAATGGTTTTATATTTTGGTTTCATATCAAAATGTATGTTTTTGTTGTTACCCTGCTTTAACTATGGTATGTTTTCGTTTTAATTGTAGTAAAACCATGGTTATTTTTGTAAGGACGGTTACTATTATTTGCCAGTTACTGTCATTGTAGGGCAGTACTTGATTTATTTCCTCTGTCTCCTTTTTTTAAACTGCAGAAATGGCTCACAAAAGTACTGAAACATTGAAAGTATTGAAACATTTGTGATGCTGCATGAAGACAGTAAGTACAAATGACAAACTGTACACAAGCGTATTTGGTTTTTGCACTGTTTTGCTGTTTTGGCAGTGTCTTGTGCCCATTTTTTGAATGTTGCAATGTGAAGTTAAAAATACTTTTTAAAACGCATCTTGAGCACCCGGTTCTCAGTTTTTTTTTTTATGGCACACTGTTCAGAGCTGCATTTCTCAAAAGCATCATAAGCTAAGTTGATCGTAAAGACCGTTGATGAAGTGATTCTATGATCTTCTTAAGGTTATGATGCTTTTGGGAAACGCAGCCCAGATTGTTTCTCCCTCTCTTTCTCTCTCCTTTTTTTCTCAGTAAAACAAAACAAACTGACATGTGTGAATGCCTCTTCTGTCAAAGGAAAATGCTCTCTTTTCTTGGCATTCAGTTTACAACAGATTGAAATTGTGCAAGGATATTCATATGGCAATCACTCCTGTTAAAACACGTTTTGCTAAAGAAATGAACCTCAGGGTTCCCAGTGAAGATGATATGGTGTGCAATTTGATACAGTAATATTAACCAAATTGTCCATAGATGCTGGGTACTTCTGTATAATCATATTAGTTGCTTTAAAATAAAATAAGTAAATAAATAAGTCCCCTTGAGAAAATCTTTGGGAGCCACTGACTTGAGTTGGGACTTAGCAGTAATGATTCATTTTGCAACAGGAACATGTTCTACACAAAAGCATAAAAATGTGTGGAAAAATAAGATGTATATATATATATATATTTTTTTTTTTTTTGCAAAAAATGTCCTGAAAGTGAAAGCATCATGCATGCAAACCTTTTGTTCTTCCTAATGAATAGGTAAGTGAGTAGTTAACATGGAAAGCTTTTGGGAAGTTGATGTCTTGTAGTATGACATGCTATCCTAACCTCAAACTATTTTTACTGCATTTTTTAATTATTTAAAAATCATAATGCATGCATGATAAATGCATAATAATTGAAAGACACTTAAAATAAAATCTAGACCTAAAATACTGACCTGTAATGATATAATTTTTATGATGACTAAAAACGCTACCTCTTAATCCACCACACATTTGCAATCCTCTGTTCTCCCCCCTTTCCTGTCAAGGAGACTGATGCCTCTAAACAGATTCATTCCCTCCAGGTTATCTCTGCAATTCTCATACCTACATTTTTTCCTGTCACGTTTATGCACAACTCAAACACTGCCTAACCTGTCTCTCTCCTTGCCAGAAATTCATTTATGTTTAATCAGCTTTCTAATTTTCTTTCACAAAATGTCATACTTCAAAACAACCATTTTGTGAGGAATGAAGACAAATAGTTCGCAGGATCACACATGGGTATTCATTGTAAATTGCCTATGTGTTTGTAACTACAGTAAGAAACCACAGTGCATCATGTTCTTTAGTACAAGATCATGATGTTATCCTTTATGACAAATCACTGTAATTTCAACACATAAACACATTTTTATAGAGGGATTGTCTTCTTCTCTCTCCGCTCTATTGCTGCTTTCTTTCCGTCCTCACTTATTGCGTGTTACTCTGTTCGAGTTCTTACAGAATCTGTTTAGAGATGAGGCAAATGATAACCAATAGCATTGCAAGACTAGTGGATCCTTGAATGTTTATAGGAAAAATATGGAAGAAGTTTGTCTGCGTAGGACAATAAAATAAATTCCACTTGGTTCTCCCATTTGCCAATCTCTGCCTATCTTTCAAACAAACTCTGTTTTAGCTAATACTCTAGTCTTGAAACTCCTCTTTGCTGTACTGTGAATATTATTGGCCCTTGTAAAGTGTGTGTTTCTGTCAGTTTACAAAACACTTTAGTTGCCTGAGTTTTCATCCCCCTTCTGGCCTCAAAAACATGAATGCATCCAGAAAGTTAGATTTTGCACATTGCGTTTATCTGTGATTCTGGCATGTTAAGAGTGTTTACAAAATGTAAGATGTCCAAAACAAAAATATCATCAGTACATTAGACATTTGAACAACACTGTACCATGCCTCTATTTTCCCTCCAATTTTAGGGTGGGCTTCACAGACAAACTAAATCTAAGGTATATGTTTATGAAATATAAATACAGCAAAGCTGGTGAATGCAAAATATCTGAAAATGTGAACAGGAAATGGTACTGTTGTTCTATTAAAAATAGTATTCCAAACTGGATTCCATCTGTTCTTTCTTCCTAAAAAAATTACTAAAAGAATCATTAAAGAAATGATTTTGTACCTGGAATCAGAGCCAAAAACATTTAATTCCTTACCATTCCAGAACTACTAATGTGTTTTAAATTAACTTTAATGTATTGTGTATGTTTCTTCACTTTCTAATGGTTTGGTAGAGTTATTTAACGTCTAATGAATGATTAATATTTAATAAATGTAAATCCATCAGAAACATAACTTGCAATGTGTCTTTAATTATGCAAACAGAAAAACATTACCAGAGCTATTATATTTTTTATTATGTGACTTAAATGATTTTTGCATAAAGCAACAGTGCATTATCATTTATCCATTATCTAAATGAAAGTGAAAGAAGAAACTTGTTTGAACATTAAAAGTTTCTGAAAGTCATTCACCACAACAGCTGTTTTGTTTATGCAGAGAGAAATACACTGCTTAAGGCTAGGTTCACACGAAAAGATTTTAAAAATCTTATAAGATCTTCAAAAGCTGAGAGACCACAAACATGAGGACCAAAAATCCTAGATTTAACCGTTTTGCTTCTATAGTGTGTGGTGTGCCACGGTGTCAGAGACAGCACACCACACACCAACAGATTTTCAACCCGACTGTGAACATGAGAAATCTCTCAAAATCTATTGAAACTTGCGAATAAACATCACACAACAGTTCTATAAGAGCTTTATTTCAACAAGACAGTTTGTCTTTGCCTTATGTTTAGTCATATTGGAATCAATTGACAGACAATATTGTTTGGAAAAAGGTTTGGTTAATACCTTAATCAATATTTACTGCAATTATAAAAAGGGTTATAGAAGTAGCATTCAACATTATACACAGGATGTATCCAGCAAAATATTTAATAAAATTTAAATCTGATATTGATTGAATTTTTCCTTTTATGTCAGTTGCCCTGAAACAGTGGTACATTTTTTTTTTTGCCATTGACCTTGGCATTGACCTTTTGTAAAACTATTTTGGTAAAATGTCTGTGATTTTATTGTACAAAATATTGATAATCATTTTTTGTTATGGACATTTGTATTGTATTATTATTTATTTCCTGCAGAACAGCAAAGGAAAAAAAACAGTCACGTCCGTATGATAAATCTATTTTTTTTTTAACTTGTAAAATTTCATATTCACCTATTCATATTTATAAGTTCCCCTGCAAAAAAAAAAAAAAAAATATATATATATATATATATATGTGTGTGTGTGTGTGTGTGTGTGTGTGTATATATATATATATATATATATATATATGTGTGTGTGTGTGTGTGTGTGTGTGTATATATATATATGTGTGTGTGTGTGTGTGTATATATATATATATATATATATATATATATATTTTTAGGAAGGAAATGGACCATTATAATGATACTATACGATTTTCTATGAAACATAAAAAAAGGAATTAAAACGTTTTTAAACGCTTTAATATTTTTATATAAAAACTTTAATGTTTATTTGTTCATATGTATAATGTTTATTGCTTATATCATGTATGTTTGTCATATACATGTAATTTTATCTTGTTAAAAAAAACACTTGAGAAAAAAATACACATGGTGGACAGGCAGGAAGAAATTACAATACTACAGTTTGTAATGAATTTGACAGAAAATGAATCCTCCATCTCTGCTTTCCAAATCCTTTTGTGCTGCGCTGCGGCATGGCTGTGTTTGTTATGCTTCCATCTTCTGTCAGCTCGCTTTCTGATTGGATATTGTTGTGTTTCACGTGATAATCCGTGCATTTGTTCTCGGGGTTCCCCCCACACATAAAGATTTCCGAATTCCAACATGTTGAATATTTACGATTCACGATCAGGGTGCCTCCGACGTTCTTCCGAGCAGATTCAGTCACTCTTAACACACCTCACACCACAGGTAAATCTGATAAGATAATCTTTAAAACCGCCAAGATCATCAGACATTACCTAGGATTGTCGGAAGGGGAGAAATCGACCCAAAATAAGCCCAGCTATCTTGTGGTGTGTACTCAGCTTAAGATAGCTGTGAAGAAACATACATGAGCTTTTAAGGTTAATTCCACATAGGCTATTTGCGTCATCTTAATCTACTGGTTGGTGTGTTGCTGGTGATTGAGTTGAAGCATCTAATTATAGAGATTGCTCGTACTGACCAGCTGGTACAGTACAGGACTCTATGTGTGTCCAAACCTACATGGCTCACTCAGTTCATGCTATTTTAATGAGCTGTGTGCCACAGCTTCTGATTTTGTTCACGTAATAAGGAATCTGCAGTGAAAATAGAACAGCAAAGTGTACTTTAAATTCCTAGGAGCCTGTATTTCGTCTCATAGAAATGACAAGGATGCCAACATAAAATTAAATACGGCAGTGCCCACTGCATAGAAAAAGACACTGTCCAACATTAACGTGCCTTTCAGAATTGAGAAAAAATTTGAATTTAGAAACTCCTTTGAATTGAGTTAAAACATATACAGTGAAGTACAGTAATAGATTCTATGTGAAAAAAACAATGTCAGTAGAGAGTATACAGGGGCTTTAAGGCTATGTACAAATATAATACTATAGTATAGTATAGCAATTTTCATAAATAATATTTGTATGAAAAAGGTACATTTTCCTTAGAGAATAACACAGAACCAGAAGCATTCACCTCTTTTGAGTTTTTATGTTTGGTTTTACAACATTGTAGCACAGTTGATCTTTTTCACACTGATCAGCCAAAAATATTTTTCATGTCTAAGTGGGAATTTTTTTAAAAGTTTGTAAACATTTAGTTTCGTTATTCATTTACATATGTATTTATAGTGAAATAATATTTCAAATATGCATTCATTAAGTCGTACCATGCTAGGGTTGCATCGATATCGCTTTGTGAATCGAGAAATAATGCTGCACCGATTCTGAGGTTTTCTTAATGCATTGCAATTCTCTCTCTAATTGATTCTGAGCTAAGTTTTTACCAGCAGATGGCACTGCATGCTTTATAAACAGCCGTACTATGGTTGATTTTACTGTACTTCAAAGGCTGTACAATGGACTGGAGAAGTTTTTGTACCCATCCCCTGGTTTTTGCTGCAGTACTTACTTTCCAGAAGGTGTACATTGAAGAGCTTTATTTATAATACAATCAATTAAATCCCCTATGACTCTGTGACACCAGCAAGATCAAATCATGTTTAAGGTCAAATCATTATTTTTGCATATGCATTCATTAAATCATACTTACGCATAAATTGTGGGGTTGCAATTCATAATCGATGCATTGCAAATCTAGAAATGATTGTGCATTAATTCTGAGATTTTCTTAATGCATTGCAATGCTCTCTTGATTCGATTTTGAGCTTAGTTTTTACCAGCACATGGCACTGCATGCTTTAGAAACAGCTGTATTTGGCTTGCTTCCAATTTCTTACACACACTTGAACCTGAAATAATCATTCATAGTTCTAAAAGTTTGAAACGAATGACAAGGGTGTTCACAGTGGGCTGTGTTTACATTAATCTTGCATCATAAAAGCATTCTGAGCCAAGGTGCAATTACATGAATTACATGACGCCCTTGGCGTTCTTCATGAGCATTTGAGTGTGTTGTTAAAAACTAAGCTCAGAATCGTCCAGAGAGAATTGCAATGCATACGAAAAATCTCAGAATCAATCCATGAATCGATTTATCTTCACAACCCTAATAAATTATCTACTGAACTGAGACTTGAGGACATTAAGATTGTTGCGAATCCTTGGGGTCTTGCTAGAAAACAAATCTTCTCCCAAGTCACAGGTGTGTTGTAGACTCCATTAGATTTTCTTCCAGACTTTCACTCTATATTGCTCCACCTAGCTTACCCTGTGCCTTTCACTGGTGTTTTTAATGATGTCCAGTGTTTGGCTTAAACTAAATTTGCCATTTAGTCTGAAAGCCAAAAACCTTAATTTTAAAACCTTCCATCTGGCTTCAGAGTCTCCCACATGCCTCCGCGCAAACTGTAGCCAAGATTTTTTTTTTCTAACAGTGGCTGTCTCTTTGCCACTCTCCATAAAGCTGTGAATTACGCTGTTAACAGTCTCTCCACTTTTAGCCACTAATGTCATTGGTCTCCTGGTGTCCTCCTTCAATAGTCTCTTTCTTGGACAATCACTTGAGAACATCAGGTCACAGCTTGAGTGATCCTCTTTTCATTTTATAAGTATTGATTTTGTTGTACTCCAAGGGCTGTACAATGGACTGGAGATGTTTTTGTACCCATCCCCTGGTTTTTCGCTGCAGTACTTACTTTCCAGAAGTTGTACCTTAAAGAGCTTTATTTAGTACAATCGATTGAAACCCCTATGACTCTGTGACACCAGCAAGGTCAAATTTTGTGTGTACCAAAAGAATAAAGAAAGGTCCTAGTATTATGTTTACATATGGCCATCAGATTTAGTCATTTTGCTCTGCACAGTACTGCCTTCCAAATATGTGTCATAAATCTCAAAGTCAGTAAACCAGAGTATGCAAAGTGATTAAGTAGCAGAGAGTTTCTGATTGGCTAAAAAAAATTAGAAGGACATCCAAAGATTCATCCATCTTCCAAACAGCGTATTCTCTGTAGGGCTGCAGGAATGTTGGTGCCTATCCCAGTGTCTCAACTGGTAGGTTGGTAAACACCCAGGATCAGGGTTGTCCAATCCTGCTCCTGGAGAGCCAGTGTCCTACAGGGTTTTGCTCCCACCAGCTTCAACATACTTGCCCGGTGGTTTAAGCCCCTGATTAGCTGGTTTAGGTGTGTTTAATTAGGGTTGAAGCTAATCCCTGCAGGACACTGGCCCTCCATGAAAAGATTTGGGTAGAGATTTTCTTACTATAGGGGGATGAGAGGGTCTATATTACTTACTATTGGAGAAAGCACAATGGCTAACTTGAATCACATGTTCCTTAATAACCAATCACATTGCAGCCTTGACATCACTGATTTTCAGCCAGAGTTGTGCGGCACTCAGTCGCTGTTTACGGATATCATAGGAATGAATAAAAAGTGCCGTAAACTGAATCCCACCTGTCGCAAAAAGTCAGTGACCCTGTTATGAAACTGCATTTTTTTGTGGTGAACTCTAAAAATAGTTCAATCCAAAAGTATTGTTTAGTGTAAAACATGTTGAAGATTAGCAGATAGGCTGTCAATTCATGAAATGATAAGCCATTTCCTCTAAAAAGCTTTTTTTTCAGCGTAGTAAAGCCTCTCTTCCATTGACATCCATTCAAAGAAAACAACCTCTGGTCCTGCCAGACCGAAAGCTTTAGCTTTGGCTGTTGCGCTTTTTGGCTAATGGTTGCAGGCTTGCCATCTAGTGGCTTTGATTTGCTTTGATCTCCCCTGGATGGATGGCCAGGGAACACCCAGAGAAAGCCCTCACCAAGGGTAATATGACTTATGTTTATTTAGATGCATTTGTGTGACTCTTTGGATGGTAAATTAATTTCAGTAGCTCCTGAACAGCAGAAAATTCACATTCTGTTTTAGAGTGGACTGAACTTGTTTTTTTTTTGTTGTTGTTGTTTTTTGTTATCTAGATGGTTAATATCACTGGGAAATAGAGAATTGTTGAAAATGTCATCCCATTATATTCAGAACAATAACCTGAAATTCAGAGACATTTCATAGCAATAATGGATATGAGAATAGCACATAATAAACCATGAGTCAATTCACTTGTCGGAAGTGTTCAGCAAAATGTACTCTGTGCTTGTGCTCATAGCAGGGTCAACAGACATTCAAAGCAAACAACTTCCCTAAATCTGTGTTGCTTCAGCACTTTTGGACATTGGAAATTAAATGTGCTGTAAGCAAGTTTTTCAATGTAATGCATACAGCAAAATGTCCCTACAAATGGATGTGCATGTCATGTAAAAAAAAAAAAAAAAAAAAAAAGATTCAGGAGAATTTAAAAACAATTATAAAAATAATTAAAATAATAAATTTGTGAACACTTGTAAATATTCAAATGATTTTCATTCCAAAGATCCCCTTGAAATTATCAACTGTTTATTTGGTATCATTACCTCCCGTTCAGCTTCCCTCTTTCACACATGCATTTGGAGAATTTATTTGGTGTCTCAGGCAACCTGATGAGGGCGTTATGCTTCTGAAAAAAACACACTCTTGTTTCTGAATGATAATTTAGTTTCTTTATGCAGAGAATTTGCAAAAAGGAAGTAAAAGAAGCAGCTGCAAAAGAAATGATCCTCTGACTCAGAGTTGGAATTTCCAACTTCCTAGTTGGAAAAGTGCCAGAGAAATACCATGTAGTGGTTTCCAACTTGGAAACTGATGTGGAAAGCTGGAACTCAGTTTTGCTGAGATAGCACAGTACTACATTGATCCATGCCAACCTTTCTTTCATTTACAACAACATCTCGCAACTGCCAGTGTAAAATTATCAGATATATAAGAGGCAGAATTATTCGTTATTAATGAAAAATAATAATTTCTTCTGAATTTCCTTGGTAGAGTTATTCATTGCGTGCCATTGCGCCATCATAGCAATTGATGAGATGATTGGCCTGCATGCCAACCCTAGGGTGTACACACATTCACACTGTTTTTCTTCCATCTCCTGAGGCTGAGCTGGTCATGGGAGTAGGCAGAAACACTGCTCAGATGCAATTAATCTTCTCCTGTCTTACATGAGATGTTTTACCTAGAAGCCAAGAAAATTAACCATTACCATGTAAAAATTATTAAATCACACCAGAGGCCAAAAAATATATATATATATTTTACATTGAGCTGTTCAGTCCTGCTCTCCCTTATGTTCCATGATAGACAATTACTTTAATTTAATATTTTAATATATGCTTATTCATTAAAAAAATCTTATAATGGGTGACTATTACTCTAAACAGACATTCAGATTGATATATACATATACAGTATGAATATGTATGTGCTCTTGCTGTACACACTACTTACTGTTTTGGTGAGCACATTACATTAGCTCTAAAATTATCATCAGTTATCATTGTTTACAAGCCTTACACGCTTTCCGCAGTTTAAAACACTGAATGAGCGATTACATGAGACATTTCAGTACATTGTACTTTAGGTTCTCTTATAATACAGCCAACTTTTTAACATTAATTCTTGTTCATTTCATACTATAGTACTAAAGAGAAAGAAATAATGGGTTCACTTGCCGGCTGGACTGAGGCATTGAAGCAATCGCTCATAAAGAGTGCCAAAACCGTATTTATTGTTTGAATTTCGTTATGAATTTGGCGTAATTTTAAAGCTGATACTTCGTTTATTAAAAGGTAACAAAGCTTTTTTTTCGATTACTGGACAGCTTCGCCCATTAACAACACAGCATATAGACTAAGATCTTCATAACAAGAAGCCATAGTATCGATTATAAACGAGAATTGTTAACAATATTGTCAATATCCACAGCTGACAGCTTTACCTGTTGTACTTTAAGTTGTGCATGAAATGGACACTACTTCGGACATCTGTCATTTTCGATCTCTCTCTATGCTGTACAACTGGAGCTGCATTTAGCAGGTGCGTCAGCGTGGCTGTTAGCCAGAAATAGTTTTAAAGTTTTTTTTCCACTAAAACTTTGATGTACATCGTCTCAGTTTAGTATGTGAACATGCCAAAAGATGTGATTGCAAAACAGTCAGGAAAAAATGCATTACATGTCCAGTCCTTAGTCCAAGTCCATAACATGTACATTTATATAGTCACCAATAGAGACCTCAGCTAAAACATCACTCGCAAACTAATATTTTTGGTCGAAAATGCAAGCGTTTTAGTCGCAGTCTGGAGCCCTGCTATAGAAATGGTCATTTAAATTCTTTATTGGGACACCAGGTGAGTGGTGTCCAGTGTCATGTTTCAAAATTTACAACATATTCACTAAGATTACATAGAATCACTAAGGTTTAATAAAGACCTTAGTGACTAGATGTCTTTAAGAAAAATATCCATATTCAAATCTTTATAAATTGTAAACTGTGGTGTTCCAGAGGATGATGCAGGCAAGCTTCGGTGAGAAGTGATGAATGAGGCAACACAAAGAAGAGAGCGAAATTAGAAGTAAATTACTAGAATACAAATCATACACCGTTTCACTAAGCAAAATCTCACAGAAACCTCAATTTTTGTGATATCAACTGGAACATAGCTTAGTTGGACATGACTTTGATTTAATGTAACTTTAGATTCCAAAATAATTTGTCTTATGTTTTTTTTTTTTTTTTTTTTTTTTTTTATAAAATAATATTTTAAGGACATTTTCTTTACCTTAAACTTAAATTGTATATATATTTGAGCAATAACATGCAGACTGTCTGAGTTTCATTAAGTGTTCATGAATTACAACCATTTAAATCCGGGAAAAGATTGATTCATTTGCATGTTATACAATACATGGAGATGACCTGTTTATATCAACCTGATCTCATGACAGAAACGTACCTGTAGGACCTTTTTTTCAAGACAAAGTTGATTGGCACTATAACTTTAAAGCTCTGTGACATTTTTAAAATAATGTACCATCTGCACTACACCTAAACCTACCGATAGTATGAACAAAGCGAATGTGACGTAAAAACGTAATTGCAGGCATGTCATTTTAGCTTGTTTTTTGATCTCTCACCTTTCAGCTCTTTCATCGTGAGTCATGATTTTCACACTATTCGAACCCGCATCCTAAGTCCAGTTCTGTGCCGGCTGAGCTACTGAGAAAGCTTGTTATGTCCAGAAAATGAAACATATGGAGCTGTAATCATAACTGATTACAAAAATTATTACAGGTGCTCGCTGTTTTACCACCTCTAGTGTTAATTTCTGTTGGAAACTGCGGTGATATGTACTTATCACTTATAGGTTAATTCCTGGTATCTTACGTACTCACTGTAGCATGATTACGTACATAATATATAAGAAGAAATATCAGGATATTGCTTGTATTCATATTGTATGTTTCTACTGCATGTCATTTACAGGTAGGTTCAAAAAGTCAAGAGAAACTGAAAATCATTCATGTTTGTAATATTAGAATGCAAGAATATCTTCAGGCATCCTATAACATGCATAATAGTCACAGAGGAAATTCCATTGTCAGCTTTCGTCATTTGTAAATTTTATCAAGAATGACAGTGTTGATACATCAGCTCAGTCTTTTGGGTTTTTGACCTTAATGGGAGAGTTTAGACATAGCCAGTGGCATTTCTGTGTCTGTTTCTGAGCAGCAGAGGCAGTCAGCTATTCTGAAATCCTGTGTGTAGTTCAGATCAGACCTACAGCAGATACAACCTGCAGCACAGAGAGACAGAAAGACCGTTTAAGGTTCTCTCATTACTTTTACAGTGATGTTCAACACTTTTAGCATTAAAGATTCATTATGGATTGCAAAGGTAATGAATAATAAATCATGCGTAACTGTTTATCAGTTCGTTTCATAGTGTTTTAAACAGTTGATTGATACATCTATAATTTAGAAACAATGCACTTAAGATAATAAATTATTACATAATACATTAGAAATTCATTTCCTACAGTAGTTATAAAGTATTGTCTTCTACAGTTTTGTTGCTTTTGTATCTGGCATCCAGAATTATTAAAGTATTATATAAACATGTTAGAAAGGGTTTGAGGTAGAACAAAGCAGGCTGAATAATGTGTAAATAATGTTAGACAAAATATGAAGAACAGTGAATTGAATGTGTTGCTCATTACACCAATAGTGCAGTGGCATAAATGAGTCTTTCGTCTCTAAATTTTGATTGAATGAGCTGAAAAATAAACAAAGCAACACATCTATGTTTTCTTTTTGCTGTTGCTGCCATTTAATAAAAACAATGAGCCAATCAAGGACCTGATTTACTGTAATTTTTACTATGAGCAAAGAATGTTCTTATGCATAATGAGAGGCAAAGTGCCAAAAATCCCTTCAACCATATTAAAATGACTGTATTCACAGCCTCAAGTGATTAATAGCTTTTACAATGGCAGCAAAAGCTATATGACGCTTATTACTAGCTCTGATCTAATGCTCTGCACTTGCATTCTCATTATATATTCTGTGCATTTTAAGATAATGTCTTTTGTTGGGTTATTAATAATCCTTCCTGATTAAATGGGGTGACCTACATGGGCATGCATGTTTTATGACTTCACTGTACAAGCATTCTAAACAGGAAAAAGTCTGAGCCTTTATATTTTGTGTTATCTGATGAAATGTAAATATTTGAATGTGTATGATGGTGATTAGTAATATTCTTTTCTCTCAGATGATAATTAAAGTGTTTGTGTTTATGTGTCTTTGAATGAGCTTCATTTGCATTCATTGCACAATCTTTTGTAAGTATCTCAACAAATCACTTGGAAAGATTGCACAAACAAAATATGCAGCCTTCTTTATTTTTCTACAATGTACTGTTTTCATTTACTGATCATTTGGCAGCACCATGAATATCAGCTGTCAGATGAACTCAGCTGATTAAGACTCCATTTGTGATCTCCATTATGACTTTGATTTGTTTTCCCCATCACTGATAACACATTTTATCACAAGAAAAGCCCTAAACAACATTATCTGGTGTACTGGATTGTGCTATTTATTTTTTGTAGATAAAGGACCACAAATACAGAGGTTAAGAGAGTAAACTGTATATTACACACACTAAATCTTACAAAATCAATCAGTGTTTTTGCAAATTGGCTAATTCCCTCACACTGTGTGTCTGCTAATGCGATTGTTTGATGATTAGCTCATTAGCTCTTGGGACATCTGTGTGATCGATAAGCTCTCCGGCAGTGGCAGAGCATAAATCATTTCAGCCCATGGCTGGTTAAATGTTCATCTTTTGTAAAACACTGAATCAAATTGAGAATAATTTGTGGCAACTTAAGTAAATGTAGATGTAAACGTCAAACGTTACATATTAGTATTCACTTCCAGAACAAAAATTTAAAGCTAATTTACCCACTCCCTTGTCATCCAAGATGTTCATGTCTTTCTTTCTTCATTCGTAAGGTAATTACGTTTCTTGAGGAAAACATTTCAGGAATGTTCTCCATATAGTGGACTTCTATGGTGCCCATGAGTTTGAACTTTCAAAATGCAGTTTAAATGCAGCTTCAAAGGGCTCTAAATGATCCCAGCCAAGGAATAAGGGTCTTATCTAGTGAAACGTTGGTTATTTTCTAAAAAAAAAAAAATACAGTTTAGTTTTTTTAACTTCAAATGCTCGTCTTGTCTGTGTAATCCGGGTCAATACCCATCTCTTTTTCTCCTCCAACTATAAAATCAGATCGCTTCCATTAACACATCCAAAGCTTGTACGGTCCTATACTGTCAATTCATTCAGTAACATTAAGAAGTTTTGATTTATATGCTGTTTAACGCTTCATTTTGTCTATGCATCTGTTTACATACACAATTGTTGTTTCTTCTGTGTTTGACCCAGAGATTCAGTACTCTTGTTATGGAATCTGGTCACGGACACAGACTGAAGAAGCAAACAGGCTTTTATTGACAGTTATGAGCAATGGCAGGTAAGTAGCAGTTCTGTGTAGAAGAGTAATGGAGATGAGAATGTTAACTAGATTTTTCTTGTTTGTAGATGCAGGAGATCATGGGTGGTGGAGCAGATGGAGTGTGAGCACACACATTGTTGAACAGGTAAGTGTCCAGGTAATCTTGACAATGCAACACTGGTACACAAGGAGAGGAAGACATGCTGGAGGGAATTGCTGGTGATAATTGCTGGAGTTTGTCACTGGAGATCAGGAGAACAGGTAAGCAATCCACTTCAAATTAATGAGACCGCACAATGAGAGGAGACGAGGTATGTGTTTTTATTGTGGTGCTAATGAGTGGTTTCAGATGAGGTGCAAATGTGGCTTGTTAGTATTCGGGTGAGGGCACGCACTGTGATTAGGTAAGATCTGAGCCCGGCCGACCCATAACAACTCAGATGCATAATAGCACCTACTACTGAATAACAGTGAAAACCTTTTACTTCATCAGTATGGTATGAGACTTGGTAACGATTTTAGCACTTGCTGTGCGATAGGTTAATTGGTCCTGGGATAGGGGTGTGCGATACATATCATCTGTAACATCTGATAATATCGTAATTGTTGTAAAAAAAATCACATTTAAGCTCATGATAGATCAGAACAAAATCAGCACTCATGTTATATTTCTCTTGCTGTTCTTGTGATATGTTATATAAATGTGAGACAAAATATACAGATGCATTTTTTGCACCAATATCTTGAATTTTAGGGCATAACTGCCTTTATGGAGTTGTTGCCCTACATCAACAGTTTTATTCAACTGTTTAAATGATTCGGTTCAGTTGCAATGACTTACTTAACAGTGACTTGCTTTCACCTACTGGCAGTTTTAATTTCACATTTAAAGTTTAATATTTACGGTATACTTAAATGTAAGAATTTGATGTATAACAGTAAAAATGCCCATAAAAGGTAAAAATCAATTTAAGCTTATTGGAAAAGTGGTCAAAAATTAATCTAGGTGAAACATTTGGTACTGCACCCGAACGAAATCTTACTGAAAGCTCTTTTTGCTCTTTTGAGATCTAAATTTTAAATTTAGAACACAATGTGTTTAGATTTATGGCTTTGACTTTCTTGCAGTTTTAGAGAAAAATGTGTTTTGGAAAGTGTATGTTTCATATAAAGCTTAAAAAATAGTATTTTCGTGCATTTTTTCATTGAAATAAAAATTTTTTGAACAACATACGAACAACACCAGAGAGTTAAGGACCAAACAAAAATGTTGTCACGGCATAAATGCACTGAATTTAAAAAGGGTTATTTTATTGTCCTCAAAACTTACAAGACAAGACACATACAGCGCAATTGCGCTCAAGGCGACCCGAGTTTGAATCCCGGCTCGTGGTCCTTTGCCGATCCCACTCCCCTCTCTCTTCACCCAATGCTTTCCTGTCTACTCTACACTGTCCTGTACAAATAAAGGCATAAAAAGCCATAAATAAATTAAAAAAAAAAAAAAAAAAAACTTATAAGACAAAAATTCCAGCATGGCTATCTAAATAAGATATTATTTACAAGTGTAATATGTATTGCATTGATGGCTATAAAACGTCTTACTGTTGCAATGTGTTGGCTGCTGAATCAAATTGCTTCAGATGTTAAAATACACCAGTAAGAAAATTACAATCAGTTTGTGGATTTAGTAACAGCTTTTAAATGCATGCAACTCTGGCATGAATAACAGCACTATTTCTGTGGAAAACGCAAGAGCGTTTTCTTTCCTCTAATACTTCAGTCACAGCATTCGTTCAAACAGACAGCGCACTGAGAAAGAAACATCTCATATTAAATAAATTTTGAAGTAGTAATACGTTTTGTTCTTTGGTTGCCGACTACTAACAAGTCCAAATATGCAACTGACTTAATCAGCTACGGAAAATGACTGTTGAGAGGCCTAATCAAAGTGTTTGAGGTTAATTAATAATGAAGATTCATTTTAGTTAAGATTTAGTTAAGAGTGAGAAAGCAAGGCTTCTTGGCTGTCCATCATAGGAACTGTGACAGAACAGCATCACAAATTTATGATCACTCTCAATATCTGACAAAATAATTTTCACACTCATGAGCGGTGGTATCATCAACATGGTTATTGTTTCATCTTGTCCTTTGAGATGCTGTTTATATGGAGACTGCCTGCTGTGGAAACTAAAGAGAAGTGATTAGCATTACGGCTCCACATGCTGTCTCTGCTGTCAGGAGCCATCACAGCTTGCGTATACCTCTCATCTTGCAGCAGGACTTCCCACAATCCCTCTGCTAATCGCTGTGAATCAGATTGCATTGTTCCAGGCATATAGTGCTCTGCACATTTAAAATAGGTTATATGAACTAATAATGAATAGTTGTGTTTTTGTTATCTGACATTAACAAAAATGAATACATTCTGTAACAGATGTGTTGTTTATTGTTAATGCATTAACATTCATTTATTCTAAGCTAAAGTGTTACCAAATGCATTAAATTTAAAGTGAAATTAAAGAACATTATTTTTTAATTTACTACAATATTAAAACCCATAATGTGCTGTCACTTGGCCAGCTTCATTATAAGCAGACACTGCCAAAAAAAACTGTAAAAAACTTTCCTAATCAATAATTATGCCTTGTTTTCCAGTGAAAAATCACAACATCCTTAAAGCAACATGCATGTACTTGAAGTACGATTGTATAAAATATTAAGACTTGTTTTAAGAGATTCAAATTTTATTTTTTTATATATAGTTTATTTTACTGGAAAGCAGTTAAAATACTGTTTTTTTTTTATTTTATGATGACTGTGTAACTAAAGTTTTCCATTTTCTCAAACAAGCTTTTTGAGAAACTAGACATATAGATGTGTTGTGAGGAGATGTGTGGTGGCCATGACTGTTATATCATGCCCTGTTTTCCATGCCCTAATGGATTCTGTCTTTCTGAGCTCTGACACACTAAAGCCTATAGAGATTAATAAGATCTCTAAAGCATCATCCACTAAGAGAGTTGATGGATTACTGGCTAAAATGGCAAGCCAAGGTCTTTATCCACCTTCACATAGCACTTACCTATTTACGCAAGCAAATAATGAACATTCATTTGGGATATTGAGCGTTTGCGGTGTATTGGACCAAGATGTTTTATTCCTCTTGCCAGCTGCCTTGTTCGAACAGTTGCTCAGAGAACCATTCTTGCGTTGAATTTAATACAATAGTTTACGTAAGAATGGTTTTATGAAGTATGCTCTCTGATGAAATGGCTGGGCAGTAAAGTCTTTTGCAAATAACAGCTGATAACACAATCTGATCGGACCAAACCCATTAAGCTGTCATATATCAGAACAATTTGGCTGATAGTTTCGTTTTGTCATTATTTGATTGTCTCACCAGAGCTATTATTGAAATGTCGTGGTTGTTGGAGAGCGTGGCTTGTAAATGTATGACTTAATTATGGAAAGGAGACTCATCCATCTCTGGCAGATCACTACTGCCCTCTCTTGCCATTAAAAGACAAAAATCTGGTGATGCCTGTCCAGCTCTATTAACATCAGTGAGATAAACGCTGAGGGAAAGCCTTTTATAATGAATTAAAATACTGTGATAAGAGATTTTTGGGTAAGAATAAGAAGCACCTCATCCGGTACTTAGTTAATGAGTGAGTCACTGAGCTTAATCCAATTAATTCAAATGGCTGATTCTTTCAACAACTAAGCATTTGACTGTGTTAATGAGTAAATCATTGAATCATTTTTATCAACCGATTTGTTCAAAACTCTGATTCCTTCAATCAATAAAGTCACTTAGAATAATAAGACATTTTAGACTGTTATCACACAAATAAAATCATTATCAACAAAATTAATCTTTTCAATATAGAGGAAACACAAACACTACATCTGAATTGGCATTTACATGTATTTACCCACTGCAGGACATGAATGCATTTAACCTGCAGTTACAAATGCATGAAAACTGTTTTAATATTTTAATCCTAAAACGTTGAATGCTGATATTTAAAATTATTTAAAAAAAAAAAAAAATGAAAATGTAATTTATATATGGAATTACAACCGCCAGTAGGTGTCACAGTTAATTAGTGAGTCATTGCGATTGAACCGAATCATTTAAATGGTTGATTCATTCAGGAATGAAACACCGTAATGTTGTTTAGCAAAAAAAGTCTGTGTTTGGATTGATTCTTGTTGGCGAAATAGAGCAAAAATAAGCAATATGGTGTCTAAAACGTAAGTCTCTTAAAATTATATATAAAAGTATATATTTTCCCACTGCGCAATGTGACGTCGTAGTGACGTCTTTTCCATGTCATTTTTGGACGTCCAATTTCCGTCCATTGATGGGGTTGTTTTGTAACGCCAGACGACGTCTTTTTTCGACGTCTACCACACGTCTAATGTTGACGTCGGTGGGACCTCCATGTAAGGGCTATTTATAGTCCAAAAGTGGTCCAAACGTGGTCGTTTGTGGACATCTTTTCAACATAAAATTTTGACTTTAACACGTCATTATTATACAACTTCTATGTAGTCCTATGTTTCATGTATTCATCGTAGTGACGTCTTTTCCATGTCATTTTTGGACGTCCAATTTCCGTCCATTGATGGGGTTGTTTTGTAACGCCAGGCGACGTCTTTTTTCGACGTCTACCGCACGTCTAATGTTGACGTCGGTGGGACCTCCATGTAAGGGCTATTTATAGTCCAAAAGTGGTCGTTTGTGGACATTAGAATATTGTGAATATTAGAAATGTGAATGTTATGGAAAAAGCCCCTAAAACAGCCAAAACGAGTTAGCTTGATTTAAAGGTAGCAACAAACGTTACCTAGCAGCCAGATAACAACGTGTAACATTAACCTATAGTGTTCGTTTCTGTGGTATCAGAGACAAAACACCTTATGGTTTACAATAAAACGTATAATGTTAATTTCATGAACGATTAAAGTGACTAAGAGACGGTAACATCAACCAACCTTGCATTATCTGTAAACCCCGTAGCTAGCACAAGTAACAAGCTAATGTAAGACGAAAAAATGCGTGCTGTGACCTGTGCCGTCCAGAACACTACGGCTCTGACTCGCGCCAAGCCGCCAAATGCCTCGTCTTACCTCGGCCAATCAGAGTGGCGTTTATGATGATGTGCTCGTTTCAGCCAATCAGAGTGATGCTGACTGGTTTTTGCCTGGTTGAAATCCTCCTTGATCAAAGAACTTATATTGTTGCCTAGCTTGATAGAGAGCTGTCTGTCCTTGACTTTTTTGCAGCTGTTGGTTCTTTTTAAGATAGGAATAAGGTGGATAGGCTAGGCTACCATGATTTTTTTTTAATATAAAATATATAAATTCATATAAATATAATATATATATATATATATAATACAATATATAAGTAAAAAAATAAATAACTTGATTATAGGCTACTTTAAATAAAATAAAAACTGTTAAAGGAAAACAGGAAAATGTAAAAACAAACAAACAAACAAAAAAAAACATATGGGCTACCAAATAAATAAATAGTAATACAGATAATAAATCTTGTTTGTTTATAAATAATCTGTATTCATATATATAATCATGTTGATAGGCTCTATTTTGTAAAACACATTTACTGCAACTGCCATAGACGTCCAAATGACGTCCAAAAAAACCCAGATCAAATGTTGAACGTCAAAATGACGTCCAAGTTGGGTAATGAATATGTCACGTTCGGGTCAGAGAAAAGGGGTCAGGGTCCAAAATGCAGGGAAAGAATAATTTAATATAACAAAACACAAATAAACATAAACCAGAAGGCCAACACGGCACAACACAAACTGGAAACAAGGATCAAAAACAAACCGAACCGAACACACACGAGGACAAAAGACAATGCAGACCTGAACAGGAGTGAGAAGTGAGAGTTCTTATACAATAGTCCAGAGTGTGAACAGCTGTGAGCGTAATCAGTGCAAATGACAAGACAGACGTGAACAATCAGGGGAGTGCAGTGCAAGGGGAACAGCGACCTCGAGAGGCTGAGGGAAGACCCACAGCCCCGATCATGACAGTACCCCCTCCCTACGGAACGGCTTCCAGACGTTCCCAAAGTCTGGAGGGAGGAGGTACGGAGGAAGGCAACTCAGGGGGAGGGACGGCGGGCCAGGCCCGTGCAGCGCAGTCACCGCCGCGTCAGGAACAGAGAGCGCGGTCACCGCCGCGTCAGGAACAGAGAGAGCGGTCGCCGCCGCGTCCGGAACAGAGAGAGCGGTCACCGCCGCGTCCGGAACAGAAGGCACGGTGAGGGCCGCGTCCGGAACAGAGAGCGCGGTCACCGCCGCGTCAGGAACAGAGAGAGCGGTCGCCGCCGCGTCCGGAACAGAGAGAGCGGTCACCGCCGCGTCCGGAACAGAAGGCACGGTGAGGGCCGCGTCCGGAACAGAGAGCGCGGTCACCGCCGCGTCCGGAACAGAGAGAGCGGTCGCCGCCGCGTCCGGAACAGAGAGAGCGGTCGCCGCCGCGTCAGGAACAGAGAGAGCGGTCGCCGCCGCGTCCGGAACAGAGAGAGCGGTCGCCGCCGCGTCCGGAACAGAGAGAGCGGTCGCCGCCGCGTCAGGAACAGAGAGAGCGGTCGCCGCCGCGTCCGGAACAGAAGGCACGGTGAGGGCCACGTCAGGAACAGCGAGCGCAGCCGCCTCCGCGTCAGGAACGGAGATAGCGGTCGCCGCCGCATCAGGAACGGAGATAGCGGTCGCCGCCGCGTCAGAAACAGAGATAGCGGTCGCCGCCGCGTCCGGAACAGAGAGCGCGGTCACCGCCGCGTCAGGAACAGAGAGAGCGGTCGCCGCCGCGACAGGAACAGAGAGCGCGGTCGCCGCCGCGTCAGGAACAGAGAGCGCGGTCGCCGCCGCGTCCGGAGCAGAGAGCGCGGTCGCCGCCGCGTCCGGAGCAGAGAGCGCGGCCGCCGCCGCGTCAGGAACAGAGAGAGCGGTCGCCGCCGCGTCCGGAACAGAGAGCGCGGTCGCCGCCGCATCAGGAACAGAGAGAGCGGTCGCCGCCGCGTCCGGAACAGAGAGCGCGGTCGCCGCCGCGTCAGGAACAGAGAGAGCGGTCGCCGCCGCGTCAGGAACAGAGGGAGCGGTCGCCGCCGCGTCAGGAACAGAGAGAGCGGTCGCCGCCGCGTCTGGAACAGAGAGCGCGGTCGCCGCCGCGTCAGGAACAGAGAGAGCGGTCGCCGCCGCGTCCGGAACAGAGAGCGCGGTCACCGCCGCGTCAGGAACAGAGAGAGCGGTCGCCGCCGCCTGCCCGAGGAAGAGCGTCTCCGCCTCCGCCAGAAAGCAGGGCCGCATCTGCGCAGCCTCGGCTCTACAGGCGTCCATCCCCGCCAGACAGGCGTAGATGAGCTCGAAACGGGCGGCCGACGCCGCCTCAAAGGACATTCCCGCCGTGTCGGGAACAGAGCGGGTGGTCGCCGTCGCCAAACGGGGAAGCTTCGCCTCCCCGAAAAAAATCCTCCCCGCTGGACCCATCTTTGAGGTCTGCATTCTGTCACGTTCGGGTCAGAGAAAAGGGGTCAGGGTCCAAAATGCAGGGAAAGAATAATTTAATATAACAAAACACAAATAAACATAAACCAGAAGGCCAACACGGCACAACACAAACTGGAAACAAGGATCAAAAACAAACCGAACCGAACACACACGAGGACAAAAGACAATGCAGACCTGAACAGGAGTGAGAAGTGAGAGTTCTTATACAATAGTCCAGAGTGTGAACAGCTGTGAGCGTAATCAGTGCAAATGACAAGACAGACGTGAACAATCAGGGGAGTGCAGTGCAAGGGGAACAGCGACCTCGAGAGGCTGAGGGAAGACCCACAGCCCCGATCATGACAGAATAGACCTCCAATTAGTGGACCTAGTTTGGACGTCGAATAGATGTTCAGAATTGGTCGGACCGACGGACCCAATATAGACATGATCTGCATGTCTATCCGACGTCCAATGTGTATATCACAACTGCCATAGACGTCCAAATGACGTCCAAAAAAAATAAGCCAGATTAGGTCAAATGTTGAACGTCAAAATGACGTCCAAGTTGGGTCATGGTTGGACGTCCAAATAGTGGACCTAGTTTGGACGTCGAATAGATGTCCATAATTGGTCATGGACCGACGGACCCAATATAGACATGATCTGCACGTCTATCCGACGTCCAATGTTTAGTGGGTTTGGGTGTTATGGGGGGTCCCTTAATGCTTATGGGAGGTAGTAATACCAGATAGTTGAAGACATGGTAAGCAAGTGGGTAAATACTTTGAATAAAAAAAAGGAAAAACGAAATAAAAGCGATACGTCTGTCATACACGTATACATATAGTGGCTGCGGTGTGTCACGTGACAATCATGACGTGTCGCCATGGAAACAATAAAGCGAACGTTCTAACATAAGGGTCGCCTAAAAAACTCTGGGGGATCACATAGAATATTTTAAACTCAACAGTGAAAGGGTTAAATTAACATTAAGTAACTTAACATTTCAAGTTGACTAAACTTAAAGTTGAAACTATTATTATTATTTATTTATTTAGTTTTTATATTATTTTTTATTTTTATTTTTTTTACAGTGCTCCCATACTGGCAGCAGAGTCCTACACCTGTGCTCTCTGTTTGCAGTGAAAGAGGGTTAGAGACTGACATGAGGGCCTCTGGGCCGGTGGTATAAAACCAGGACCAGTCCCAAGATGCAAATCAGCCCCCAGACCGAGTTTTGGAGCATGTAAGTCAGAGTCAGGGGAGAGGTGTTGTGTGACGGGCTGAATCTCAACCGATGCAGGTCTCATGCCTCACCTAACCCATTTATTCTCTCTGACTGACTTTATGCAGTCTAATCACTGTCCTGGTTTTTAAAAGACGCACTTAAGCATTGTAATCTGTACTATAATGTTAAACTGTACATTGCCAAGATGCATTACAAATTCAGTTCCTTGGTGCATGTTTAATTAAATATTTTGTCAATTTGGAATGATCAATATGTTATGGCTCTTCAAGTTATGATCCCAGAATGGACAGATGGGATCATTGTAGGGATAAAATGTAAAAACTAAAACAAAATATTTTTTTCCTTACAAATAAACATTACAAAATAGGATTCATATGATTCAAACAATGTACATTAATCTTAAGCAGTAGTTTCTAAAACAACACTCACTATGAGCTTTTACCTGGAAAACACCCACCAAAACAGCTTTGATCCTGTGAGGACAGAAGAATCTAGAAAACACAGCCTAATTCACCATCAGGGACCGAGTCCAGAAAGCATCTCAAAAAGACCCTGCCTCCTATCAACAATTGTAATTCCTCCTGGCCTCACGATGTTTATAAAGGCGACTCCACAATCTGACCCACATCTTACCGCGAAAATCATCTCTAAGAAGGTAAGAACCATGCTTTTCCTTGTCTTTTTTGTCTTTTTAGTAATGATTGTGTTGTCAATATTCATAGCCCTAAATATTGTTCAATGCCTTTTTTTTTATGTAATTTTGTGGGTGCTAATAATATCACCGTCATATTGGTTTTAGAATGTCTTTAAATATTATAAACAAACTACATTTTTATTGTACATTTGTTGTTTTGAATACTTTATGGATTTTTTTAAGCTTTAAGGTTTTAATTTGCCAGCAATGTGTCTTTCTCACTAAAAACAATTAACAAAGAATGCAGTTTTGTCAATTGTAGTAGTTAAAAAAAAAGATTTTACAACTTAAGTGGAAAAAGTAAGAAATTTGTACGACAATGGACAGTAAAAAACTAAAACCAATTTTGCTATGTTGGCGACGATAAATTGGCACCAATTCTTAGTGCGAAAACAACCTGACTACCTTTTCTGTAATTGAGCACATTCTATCAAATCAAGTGGGCATTATTATACAGAGCTGAAAGAGAAATTGATTAATAGTGTCAATCCTAGGAAGCCTCCTAATCTTTCTCCGCACATGTGTTCCCATTGGAAAGAGTTTGCCTGAAGGCAGAGAGACAGGGTAGGTCAGGGACATGCTCTGGGTCACAAAAGCCCTTCTGAGGCCCCGGTGGACCAATGGTACAGAGAAAAGCATGACAAGAACACATGAAGCTTGTCGTCCCTTCAGATTTAACAGGGTGGTGCTTCCCATATGCTCTGCTATAAAGGAGACAGATGAAACTCAGAAGTTCACGTTATGTTTGCACGTCTTGCAGTAGCTACAGTGACTGTAAAGAAAATCGTTTTTAAAGCTTTTAAAACTTCTTAATACTGATGAAATGAGTCGCTCAAGACGTAAAATGCTGATTAAATGGTGCGCACCTGTGAATGCACATTCTATAGGGAGTTTCTGTGCAATTACAAACTTTGCTGTTGCTTCAACCTTGACAGGAGTGTAAACTGAATTAGAAAAGAATACAGAGCAATGAAAACAAAAATATCTAAGACTTAAAAATGAACTTTCTCGCTTAAGATTAAGTAGTTATTCTTAGTAGTGGTTTCACTCCTGTAAATCATTCTAGTTGGTTAAACTGATGATCATGTTACTGCACTTATGGTCTTGCCAATTAATGCACTAAATTTAATGTGCAATGTAATGTGATTTGTTGTGCACAATATGTTAATGTAACTCATGCTACATAAGCACATTTTTAAATGTTGGACGTTGTGAGTAGTGTTGCTGCAAATGCAATTGCCTCATAGTGTAGTCTGTCCGTATATATGTATATGCCGAGGAAACAGGGCGGGTCTTATGTCTTGTACGGACCCTGATGGAAGTCCCTGTCGACAGGTGTTTCTGCACAGATGTGTTCCTGTGCACTTGTGTTTGTGCAGTGACTGCACTCCCGTGGGGATATGCAGGAAAACATCCTCAGAGGGAGATCCTCCTGTCTGTTTGTGGTAGCTCATGTATTGTTAGATCACAAAATGTGACATGAGCCACAATCGTTGCTCTGGTTTGTTTCATTGACACAGTGAGAACTTTTTGTGACATTAATGAATATAAAATAAGGTTAAAATATGATGAGAGTGGTTCTATTGAAATGTCTAATTTCATCTTGCAGACTTTGATAGGTCACATTATTTATTACACGCCACAAACTGTAAAATGGTCCCGCAGTGCTATCACCAAAATAGTCTTAATTTCGTTATTTGTTGATGTGTTTTTTCCCCCATGTCTAAGATCAGAGCTGGGTAGATTGCCTATAAATTGTAATTCTTCATTTCAAATTACACAACAAAAAATGTAGATAGTAACGTAATCCATTACATTAAATATTTTAGGTAATGTAATCTGACTAGTTTTAGATTACTTTTGACCTAACTTATCACATTGATTTAAATAGGATAATCTTGTATCACATTGACATAAAAATACAGAGATTAGGAAAACATAGAAAAACACATTGTAATTAATAACATGAAGTGCATTAAACACTGTATAACATCAAGGTTTCCCAAACTGGTTTTTGTGAAAGAACTGCAGGGTGTTTGAGTTTACCGAAAAACTAATAATTAGTTAAAATCCTAAAAAATATGAAATGAAAATAAACCATTTTAAAATCAATCAAAAAAAAAAAAAAAAACACTTACTATAAAATGGAATATTTTGTTTGTTTACGTGCATGTCATGTGACCATAACCAACGTCAGAGAACCAATGAAATGCAAATGTGATAATTATTAAAATATTTATTTTAAAATCTTAGGGGTACTTCAAGTAAACATATTAGGTGAAAGAGGATCAGGTTTGTGATTTTGTTTATTTTAATTTGTTTGAAGGACACATGGTTAAATAACATATAGAGTGATAATTCAAATAAAAATCAATGTGTTCATCAGTAGTTGATGCAATTTTAAAATACGTTCTTAAACCTGAAATGATTTTTGTAAATCAGTGGTGAAACGTTATGTCGCCACCTGACTCTAGTGACTGATCTCTGTGTGAATGTTTATAAGTAGTAGGCTATTTTAGAAAGAGAAATTAAAAAGATAAAAAAGAGGAATTAGAGAGAGTCAATAAATTATGAATGAATTATTGCTATTGTAAATGATGTAATCATGTAATCCGTAAAATGTCACTGTAGTCTGATTCCACGTCTTAATTCTAATAATTAAATCTAATTACAATTACTACTTAATTTTTTAGAATCTGACATTTTTAAACACTAACTGACTATATTAACATGCACTGAAGTGTAGCTAAAGAAGAAAGAAAGAAAAAATTTGGACTCCCAAGTTCATGCCTAAGTTTTTAGGCATGGGGTTGCCAAATGTCTTGAGCTTAAATCCCCCTGTCAGAGGGTCACATTTTCTGCCCTGTGTTTAAAGGAACACTCCACTTTCTTTGAAAATAGGCTCATTGTCCAACTCCCCTAGAGTTAAACAGTTCAGTTTTACCTATTTTGAATCCATTCAGCCGATCTCCGGGTCTGGCAGTAGCACTTTTAGCATAGCTTAGCACAGATCATTGAATCCGAGTTTCGATATTTTTCCTATTTAAAACTTGACTCTTCTGTAGTTACATCGTGGACTAAGACTGGCAGAAAATGAAAAGTTGCGATTTTGTAGGCAGATATCGCTAGCAACTACACTCTCATTCCAACGTAATAATCAAGGAATTTTGCTACCGTACCATGGGTGCAGCAGGCGCAATATTAGGCAGCACCTGAAAGTGACTGGCACTAAGTTAGATGCAGAGTTGACGGCTGCGTAATATCATTGCGCCTGCTGCACCCATGGTACGGCAGCAAAGTTCCTTGATTATTACGCTGCAATGAGAGTATAGTTCCTAGCCATATCGACCTAGAAAATTGCAACTTTTCATTTTTCGTCCGTCTTTGTACACAATTTAACTACAGAAGAGCCAAGTTTTAAATAGGAAAAATATCTAAACTCTTTGGTCATTTTTAAGCGAGATGCTAACGGTCTAATCGGATTCAATGATCTATGCTAAGCTATGCTAAAAGTGCTACCGCCAGACCCGGAGATTAGCTGAATGGATTCAAAAACGGTAAAACTCAACTGTTTATTTCTAGGGGACTTGGAAAATTAGCATATTTCCAAAAAAAAGTAGAGTGTTCCTTTAACTTTTCTTCGCAACCTGGCAACCATTAACACACGTAAACGATGGAAAAATCGCTGATGATCTAAAGAACTGCTAGTCGGTGTTCTTTCACACTGTCATTTGAGCTGTTTGTTATAACCTTACTGTAAATTGAGCTATTTGCAATGACCTTCCTTGCTGTAAATCTGCAAGGAAGCCTTCTCAATAATTCTGATTTCATTTCTCAAATGTCAAAAATCAGTTTAAATCATGTACTTGCTTTGCAGCAGCTGTGTGCGTAACAGATTTAGTTCACCAAAACCAAGTACATTAACTTTGTCATATCCATTAACATGCTAAAACTTTTCAGGAAGTTGTTATGACTCAAGACTGAGATTCTTGTATTATTTAGTGATGAGGTTTAAAAAAATACCCAAGCAAACAAAGATGTCACAAACAACTTTTAGGCCACAATTTTTATACTAAACATCCATCAGAGTCAGCAATCTTGTGTGACAAGCCCCATGAAGGCTGATTATGTTCCTTCGCTATTGCAAATAAACTTCTCCTCTGAGGAAATTCTTTTTCAGGCAAAATATTAAAGCATGAATTGTTTTGGGTTGTGCATTATACTGTGTGCAGAAAATGACTCGAAACAGACAATAAAACACTGTGCATTTAATAGTATATTTAAAAAATGGATTTGTGAACTTGGCATATTAGTAAGTTCAAATAAACATTTTCACTGTTTCTTCTAGAATCTCATTTCATCTCTTCATTTCTTCTCATGGAGAATCAACTACGCCATGACACAAGATTTAGCTACATCCTCAGAAGCAGCCTTCCCTCTTCTAACCTGACGAACAGTTCAGTCAATGCCACACACGTCTTCAGTGTGTTTGATGGGTGCGAAGACATGGTGGCCGGTGTTGTTTTTGACCTCGCTATACAATGCTTCAACGTGATCATAGGAATACCTGCCAACATCCTGGTCCTCGCAAATCTAATAAAGACCCGCAATGAACCTTCAACTTCCGACATCTTCCTAGGCTGCCTGGCCTTCATGGACGCCTACTTTGGATTCATGACGATCATAGCATTTCTTAATTTCTACCACTGGAGGAGTGCAATGGGTTGGAGGGCTATGAAATTCTCATATGGTGTGAAAGACACCAGTGGGCCACTTTTCCTCTCCTGCGTTTGTCTGGATCGCTTTATAGCCGTTCTCTTCCCCATCGCATTCGGACAGTTGAAGGACATCAAATACAGGATCGGCCTGACCATCATAGTTCTGCTGCTCACTTTTGCTTATGCTTCAGCCAAAATGATTGGTGGCCTCCCAAACTTTGAGAAGGTTTTCACTGGTGAGGTCTTGTTTGCTTTCACCTGGATGGTGGTGTGTAACGTGGCCATCCTCTGGGCCCTGAAACGCTCACGAGGCGCTGGCAAAGACGAGATGAATCCTATGAAAAGAAAGGCCTTTAAGATGGTGCTGTCTATCTTGATCATAATCATAAGCAACTATCTCCCTCCAGTTGCTATGTTCCCCTTTGAAGACCATTATCCACGTAAGATCTTCATTTGCTATGTGCAGCCAGTGGGCTTTGCCTTTGTAAACATCAGCAGCACTATCCAGCCTTTAACTTACTTGTCCCGCTTAGAGAAAGTACCATTCTTGCCAGATTCTTGTGTGGAGAAGTTAAGCTGCAAGGAAAAAGAAAAGCCCTCAAACAAATGATGACCTACTCCAATACAAACGTACTGACAGTGATCAATAAATGTAAAGTAGCAGCTTCATTTCCATAGTTCTTCAGTTTTTAAAATAATTCTGTACATAAGCAGACGAACTAAAGCTATAATAAATTATACCTTTCTAGATATGTTATTAATTGTAATATATAAATTGTTTAAAATGTTCAAGCATGAATGTATCTTTTGTAAATCCTGAGACAAATAAAACATGCAAAGATTAATTTAAGTTGAGTTGTGGCGCCATCATGTGTTACAGGCGAGAACATAAAAAAGAAGTTGTTTGTGATAGATCCCGGACATAAATCTATTTATTTTTCATTGTTAATTTAAACTTTTATAGCATTATTTAACTGTGATACATGACAGTTAAAACATTTAATCAAATAATTAAAATAATTTTTTAAAAAAATGTCAGCAGGAGGCTTGATATTGTACAAGA
>NC_066871.1:4566892-4596892 GCF_022985175.1 Labeo rohita
GTGTAGTCTGTGTACTTGTGTTTGTGCAGTGGTGCCACTACTCTGGGGATATGCAGCAGGATAACAGAATAATATCCTCAGGGGAAGACACTGTTTGTCACATCTGATGTATTGCCAAAAAAAGTTGAGATGATCTACAAATTGCCTTTAAGACTGAATCTGCTCAAAGTATCTTTACTAAACAGTGCCTAAACTCTGTCCTGGAGGGCCGGTGTCCTGCAGAGTTTAGCTCCAACTTGCCTCAACACACCTGCTGGGAAGTTTCTAGCATGTCTAGAAAGAGCTGGTTCCGGTGTGTTCAAATGGATTTGGAGCTAAACTCTGCAGGACAGTGGCCCTCCAGGATCAAGTTTGGGCACCTCTGCACCACGGAAAGTGTACAGCATAGGTGTGTTTGATTAAGGTTGGAGCTAAACTCTGCAGGACACCGGCCCTCTAGGACCAAGTTTAAGTGGATCTCGAGGTCCAGAGTTGAGGACCCCTGGTGTAGAGTACGGGTAACAAACCCTGCTCTTGGAAGGCTACCTTCATGCAGACCTCAGTTCCTACCCTTCTTCCTGTTATTTTCAAGTAACCCTAAACACCTTGATTAGCTTGTTAAAGTATATTTGATTAGGGTTAGAGCTAAACTCTGCAGGACAGTGGCTCTTCTGGACCAGGTTTGGGCACCCCTGCACTAAGGAAAGTGTAGAGCAGGGGTCCTCAAATCTGGACCTCGAGATCCACTTTCCTGCAGAGATTAGTTCCAACCTGAATTAAACACACCTACCTGCAACTTTGTAGTAATCCTGAATCCTGAAGATCCTGAATCCTGCGTAGACCAGGGGTGCTCAACCCTGTTCCTGGAGATCGACTTTCCTGCAGAGTTAAGCTCCAACCCTGACCAAACACACCTTAACCAGCTAATTAGGTTCTGGAGGAGCACTTGATAATTACAGACAGGTGTGTTTGATTAGGGTTGGAACTAAACTCTACAGGAAGGTCAATCTCCAGGAACAGGGTTGGGCACCCTGGCGTAGACTGATGGGTATATGTTATCAAAGTACCACAAATGCGACTGGAGAGCAGACAACTCTTTATGCTTTTGAAACGCTCTTGCAGTACTTTGATGTCATACGCTGATCAGTCTGTGTAGCACCAATACATCTTGAACAAGCCTCATGATTAGCTTGTTCAGGTGAGTTGGATTAGGGTTGGGGCTAAACTCTGCAGAAAAGTGGATCTCAAGGTCCAGAGTTGAGGACCCCTGGTGTAGAGTAAGGGTAACAAATTCTGCTCCTGGGAGGCTACCTTCATGCAAAGTTCAGTTCCTACCCCTCTTCCTGTTTTTTTCAAGTAATCCTGAACACCTTGATTAGCTTGTTCAAGTGTATTTGATTAGGGTAGGAGCCAAACTCTGCAGGACAGTGGCCCTTTAGGAGCAGGACTGGTCAGCACGCAAGCATCTTTCCAACAATAAAGCATGTAAATCTAAAAATAAAATTCAAAAAGTTATCATTAATGTCAACAGGTGTGCCGAGTGATATTGCACATGTTGAATATGTTCAATTAACATTATCATTTCTCATTTTTGCGTAATCCAGAATTTCATTCTCTGGTTTCAGTTCCTCAGACTTCATGGAGAGTCATCTACCCTACGGCATAAGTTTCAGCACCATCCTCAGAAACAACCTGCCCGCCTCCAACCTGACAGCCAATTCAGTCAACACGACGAACGCTGTCAGTGTGTTTGAAGGGTGTGAACACATGATGAGTGGTATCATTTTTGACCTCGCTGTACAATGCTTCAACGTGATCATAGGAATACCTGCCAACATCCTGGTCATCGCAAACCTAATAAACACCCGGAATGAGCCTTTAACTTCTGACATCTACCTGGGCTGCCTGGCTTTCATGGATGCCTACTTTGGATTCATGACAATCATATCATCCCTCAATCTCTACCACTGGAAGAGTGCTATGGCTTGGATGGCTTTGAAGTTCTCCTATGGTGTGAAAGACACCAGTGGGCCTCTCTTCCTCTCCTGCGTTTGTCTGGATCGCTTTATAGCCGTTCTCTTCCCCATTGCATTTGGACAGTTGAAGGCCATCAAATACAGGATCGGCCTGACCATCATAGTTCTGCTGCTCACTTTTGCTTATGCTTCGGCTAAAACTGTTGGTGGCATCCACAACTTTGAGAAGGTTTTCACTGGTGAGGTCTTGTTTGCTTTCACCTGGATGGTGGTGTGTAACGTGGCCATCCTCTGGGCCCTGAAACGCTCACGAGGCGCTGGCAAAGATGAGATGAATCCTATGAAAAGAAAGGCCTTTAAGATGGTGCTGTCTATCTTGATCATAATCATAAGCAACTATCTCCCTCCAGTTGCTATGTTCCCCTTTGAAGACCATTATCCACCACAGGTCTTCAGTTGCTATGTGCAGCCAGTGGGCTTTGCCTTTGTAAACATCAGCAGCACTATCCAGCCTTTAACTTACTTGTCCCGCTTAGAGAAAGTACCATTCTTGCCTGAATCTTGTGTGAAGAAGTTTAGCTGCAAGGAAAAAGACAAGCCCTCAACGGAATGACAGCTTGTCTAAAGCATGCTATTAAAATTAATTTATCATGCTATCTAAATTCCCATAGTTCACCAATTTGATACATATACCTATGTATAACCATAGAATCCATTATAAATTGAACTTGGATATTTGTAGCAAAAATATATATTGTACTGGAGGTTTTAGATTCTTTCAGTTATGTCTTTGATGAACTATAACACTGCATTCATTTTCTCAAGCCATTCTATATGCAATTATACATAGTTCTAAGCATTAATATATAACTATATATATTACAGGAAAATTGAATTTGAATGTTTGCAATGTTAGCATAATTGAATCACTGTTTTCTTGTCTATAACTGCAAAGCCGCTTTGAAAATGTCTGTAAAGTGCTATATTAATAAGAGTAACTTTGTGAATGAAACTGAATAGAACATTCAAAGGTTTATTTAAAGACTTGTGGCGCCACCATGTGTAACAGAGCAAAAATATGGAAAGTTTTTTGATCTATTTGTAATGGACCTCTGAAATAAATCTATTTAATCTGTTGTTTAAATGTTTTTTTATTTGTCACCTTTAATCATATTTATTCTTACATTGATTAATCCGTAGATAAAATGTAGTCCCTTAAGGCAATGCTGTCTCTGACTTACCACGAGTGCATCCAGTGTCTGCATCTTTTCTCCGTCTCAGGTTTGTGTTGTGCTGGCCTCAATCCTCTGCAGAAAGGGTATCAAACTCAGCAAGCAGATTGCTTTCTTTTTCTTTCTTTTCTTTTTTTTTAAAAAAAGCATTATTGGACATTATTAGACTTAGCAGCTAAAAGTGTTTTTGATTGTACATACATGCTGGAGAAAATGATTAGTCTTAACAGGTTTAAAAAATCTTGAGCTCAAAAATGTGGTGTCCTAACAAAACCCTCAAACCAGACTTTCCTGTTCTGTCTTTGTAAAATATGTGCACACACTTTCTAGAGTTACAGATGCATGGGTTTTTACAACATTACCTTCATAGCACATGTACATCACGGAGATGTTTGACGTCTATTTTACATTTTGAAGACATTTTTTTTTTTTTAGAGTGTTTGCTCATCTGCAATACGTTAGTTGTCTTTAAGATGATTTAGGATGTACGTAAAACTGACATCTTACATATGTCAGATCAAGTAACCTTTAACAGATATCCTGCAGACATACGTGTGCTATCTGGGTAGTTATCTTTTTCACCTTGGTCACATACAAGCTTATCTGTCTGGAACCCAGACAAATATATTTCAGAATAACTTCAGAATGGTATTACAGTATTTGGAGCATGAAGAATATATAATTTTGTTTCATCTTTGTTTTTTTTATTTATTTTTTGAAAGCTTACTGTAATGATGATCATATTAACATGCTAGTGTTTCATAGGAATAGTGTCTCACAAAAGAATGAAAATATTGACACGTAGTCCTGATGTCCTTTCCTAATGATCATTCTCTACTTTAATAAGTGCACCTGTAGTAGTTATGTAGTTTTGTGTATTTTGGAGCCTACAGTAAACTAAGTGGAATTAAATGTTTTGTATCACTATTATGATTACAGTGTGCCGTTTTTACAGTTGCTGTCTTAAAGCAAACCTTTTTTGCGGAATTCCGTACCCGCTCACCACATTTACAAACTCTCAGAACAGATGTTTGGCGGGAGCGAGGGAAAAAGGAATCCATTCTTCTTATTAGAAGTAGCCTAAGTGTCAGAATGTTTTTGAAACGGGTCTTTCGAGGTAAATAAATAAATAAAATTAATAAACCTGCATAAATTTGCTTTAAATGTCTATCTTTGTTTAACTGAAACCAATGTGACCGAAGTAGCACGGGTATATTTATAGCAATAGCCAAAAATACATTGTATGGGTCAAAATGATCAATTTTTCTTTTAAGCCAAAAATGTTCCATGAAGATATTTTGTAAATTTTCTACTGTAAATATATCAAAACTTAGTTTTTTATTAGTAATATGCATTGCTGAGAATTTATTGCTTCTTTTTTGTACCCTCAGATTCCAGATTTTCAAATATTATTTCGGCCAAATATTACCCTGAGCACTAAAAAGTGATGCCAAGGCTTTGCTTAAAGGGGTCATCAGATGCAAAGTTCACTTTTACATGTTGTTTGAACATTAATGTGTGTTGCCAGTGTATGTACACATCTACCCTATAATGATAAAAATCCATGCAGTGGTTTTTAATTAATCTGTAAAAATAATATCCACTTTTTCAAATCGAGCCATTCTCAGATGCCTGTCGGTGAGGCCACTCCCACGATAGTTGATTGACATGAGCGTCTTACCTCAGACCTGCCCTAAATTTTCTGTAACTGTCTGAACCCCATTGTTTTGATGCCGGAACAGGGATGTAAGTTAGACAAGAATATCTCCGATTGAGCGATTGAGGTGTTGTGTTGCTGGATGTAATAATGAACATAGTGGTCGTCATTTACTCCCAACATCTGAGCCGCTGAAGATGCAGTGGATCACATTTGTTTGTGAAGGGAATGCACCTCCCGATCTACATTTATCGGTCTATGTTCGTGCGAATCATTCGTGATCCAGCTTCACTTACAGCAGAAGTGAGTATAAGGTTTTACTTTTGTTTTTTGTTTTTTTTAATGAGTCTTTGTGATCGCCTTTCCTAATAATGTGCTAGTTAGCAAGTTTAGTGGCTAAATGTGGCTAAAGTAAACAGGCTCGTCACTTCACAGAGAGAAGAGAGGGGCGGGGCAAGCAGAGTTCATTAACATTTAAAGCAACCTCGACGAGAACAGGATGATTTTTGCAAGGTAAAAAGGGTGTTGTACCATTAATAATTATTAACGAAAGTATATTATAGACGTTTCATTAAGACCCTAAAGAATCATATCAACTTGTGGAAAATGGGCATCCGATGACCCCTTTAAGCATTTTGACGTCTATTTGACGTCTGCATTTACATCTGCAAGGTGTATTTGAATGTTTGCTCATCTGCAATACATCTATTGGACGTTTCCTATCAGATGCCAAATAGACGTATATTAGATGTCTTTAAGATTTTTATAATTTAGAATGTATGTAAAACTGACATCTTACAGATGTCTGGCAGATGTTTGTACACAGCAGATGTTTTCCAGATCAAGTGATCTTTAACGGACATCTTGCAGATGTACGTGTGCTATCTGGGACTAACAATCATTGAGACAGAATAAGAAACTGCAGTAGTTTGAAGATTTTTATTAGCACTAGCAGTGAGGATAAGCTTGCACAGACACATTAGGAGAACTGCTTTAGGCTACTTTGATACTTGATGAATACTGATTCAGCAGAACCTGTTACTCTTTTGATACGTGTGCATGTATTTAATACAGGTGTAGTGTATTATTAAGAGGCTCTGTGCATTATAATATCTGAATAACTTCTTTAGCTCAGTAAAATAAGTGGAGTACAGCACTAGATCCCACAATCAGGGGTTGATTTCCATCAGATGAATGAACTGTAAATCACTTTAAGCATCTGTCAAATGTGTATACGTGATGAATTTTCCACAGTTTGTATTTTTCACAATAGATTATTGCCCTATTTTAGATGATACTTTCATGCAGACATCAACACAGGCTTGGAGAGGATCCGCAAAGGATGCTTACTTTGCGTGTAGAAGTACGGCAATAACTTTTCTGTAAAGACCTGTTTGAAAGTGTATACAATTTCTTGACATGATGGGTTTGAAAAAATCACCTCTCCACTGTCCCAGTTCAGCTGAACCAAGAGCCTCTGCAGTTTCTTCTCCACTTTTAAAGGAGTTGGGGGTGATGCCATAGCCCTGTATTGCCCGTCCCGTAGGCAGATGGTCCAGAAGCCATTCTCTGGTCTTGCAGGTACTTCCTGATCTCTCTTCACACTCTCACTGGCCAAGCCCAAGATCCAGTCCTCATTGTCACCAACCTCGATCTCCCAGCTGTGGCTTGCAGAGCTGAAGGCAGTACAGCCCAGCACCTCTGCACTGATGTGGAAACGCTCAGGGTTACTGGGGAGACCTTGGTTTGGGGTGGTATACCAGAGACTGGTCAGGTCATCTGATAGCGTCAAGCAAGGGTGGGCTGTGTTTGGGTCCAAAATTACAGGACCTGGTGAACGAAGGCAGACATTGAAAACGTACTCTGAAATTGTGATTTCCTTGTTTTGAGGTAGCACATGTTGGTACTTGATAACTGGATAACTTAGCCATTTTTACATCACATGACAAGTCCTGTATTACTGGATGAACTTATTCATTGTAAAATAAATTAATTGTGGGTATACATGCTTGCTTTTGTGTAAGGTTACATTCACACTGCACTCAGAAAAAAAAAAAAAGGTCCAAAATCTATCAATGGGGCAGTATCCTTTTAAAAGGTGCACTTTGTACCTTTTTGTTACTCAGAAAGAGTGCATGTTGGTACCCCAAAAGTACATATTAGTATCTAAAGTGTACATATTAGTACCTAAATGGGACATATTAGTGCCTTTTAAAAGAATACTGCCCCAGTGCAACTTTTGTACCGTTTTTCTGAGGGCGTGGGGTCAGTATAAAGTTAAAAAGAAAAAGAAGCTTTTAAAACCCCTGTTTTCTCTCTAGTGTTGACATTATTCAAACAATTCTTGCTTTAAGCAATTGTATTGCAGTTTTATTGAATTATAGCTGTTAATCTCAACAAAATCTCAATATACAGCATGCAGTACTATCAGGATTAAATACGTATAACTATGCAGCAAAATAAATTACTACATAAACCCCTCAGAGATATTAAGGTTAAAATTTGGGCTATTTTTATCAATGTCCATTCTGTACATTAAAGTGATACTTACTGTAAGGTGCAACTGCCTGCATCTTCTCCCAGACCTTGTACTTTAGATTCCCAAGATGTTTCGATTCATCCAACAAAGATCCAGACATGCCTTCTGGATCCTGCAATGTACTCCATGTTCTCCAAACATTTAATAGAGAGCAAGAGAGATCACTGGTTTTGCATCAGATTTACCATTTTGAAGGAAAATTCTTTATCATATAACATTTACAAAATGTATTAAAAATATAATATAATCATTAAATAATCTCAGATTTTATCCATGACAAACCATTTCTATCTTCCTGTGTTTTTGTAACATTTGATGCATTTAATAAAGGGATAGAAAATTGAAAATTACCCCATTTACTCACCCTCAAGCCATCCTAGCTGTATATGACTTTCTTCTTTCAAACAAAAACAAGTGGAGTTATATTAAAAAAAAATGTCCTGGCTCTTCCAAGCTTTATGATGGAAGTGAATGGGTGTTAAGATTTTGAAGCCCATAAAAGTGCATCCATCCATTATAAAAAGTACTCCACACGGCTCTGTAGTTAGAGATTACGGTTTATAAAGTTGTAAATATGTATATTTTTCTTACACAAATGCATCAATTCACTTGAGAAGGCCTTTATTAACCCCCTGGAGCAGTGTTGAGTACTTTCTATGATGAATGGATGCAATTTATTGGACTTCAAAATCCCAACAGCCATTCACTGCCATTATAAAGCTTGGAAGAGCCAGGACATTTTTAATATGACTCCGATTGTATTCGTCTGAATAAGAAAGTCATATACATCTGGCTTGAGGGTGAGTAAATTATGAGGGAATTTTCATGTTTGGGTGAATTATATTCCTTTAATATCCAATTTTAAACCCACCAAGAACCACAAGATTAGATGCAACAGCAAAGAAAAACAAAAAGTAATGAAAAGAAAGTAGATATACTTACCCGTCTATGACGGCTTTGAAATTCTGTAAAAGGTTAACACAAAGACTGACTCAGTGAATGAATGAGAACATTATTCCAAGAGATGTCAATATTCTCACCTGCAGCAATGTTAAATCTTCAGCGTTTAAGGCTCGCTCCATCGCCCTGATCATGTCTGTAAGAGACGATATCCTCCGTGCGTTATCATCATCTCTGTTTTTTACAGCCTCGACCCTGCGCTCTTCCTCCTCCTTCAGTGCCGATAACCTGCGCTCTTCCTCCTTATAAAGAAACTGATGGAGCTTGAGAAACTCATCCTTCATTTGTTTCTCAACCCGCTGGGTCTGATTCTAAGATAAATAATTGATACAAAAGACATTAACTGCCTGACCATTTGACAAAAGCAATATCTGATTAAATGTAATATTAACCTTAATGTGCTCCAAAGTAATGGCTGAAGATTGTCTTGCTTTATTGAATACCTCCAGCTTACGTTGCAGCTCCTTTATGGCAGCAGACATCTTGTCCTGCAAATGAAATATTGTTATTAAGTGTAAAATCAAGGAGGGTGAGAACCAGAAAGGCGTAAGTGACATTTCACCAACTTGACACCAACAGGAAGGCCAAAACAAAAATTTACCATAGATTGATCATTTATAATAAAAGTTTTTAAAAACAGGGATGACTGTATACTTTTGCCAGTAGAAAGAGCTCATCAAGAGCTTTCATTTGATATATATACATACATTTCACCCAAAATGTCACTTACACCCTTCTGGTTCTCACCCCTCGATATATTCCATAATGTGTGAAAAAAGTACTTCAGGAAAGATATTTTGCTTTGGTATCAGCATTAGAGGTGTCTATCACACAAAAGTGATAATATAAATGAAATGAATATTAAATTCAATTAATAATGAATTAAATTAATAATAAAAGAGAAACCAGGGTTATTATATTTAACTAATACTAAAACTAAAAACATAAAAAATAAACTGACTGAAATTAAATAAAATATAAAAAAGGTGAAAATTTATTTATTTCCACCTTATTTCCAACATTTGTCTTTTTTTTCATTTATTTTGATGTACTGTAATAACTAAAACTAAAAGTGTATATATATAAAAAGAAAAAGGAAAATGTAAAAAAAATGTTACTGATACCAAAAATAACATTTTAACTTAATATAGTATATATAGATATAGAGCAATAAAAATTAATCAAAATAAATAAAAATTAAGTTTAAAAATTAGCTAAATTAAAAAGGAAAATATAAAAATAAAATGTTATTGATACTAAAAATAACATTTGAACTTAATATAGCATATACAGAGAGAGAGCAATAAAAATAAATAACATTTAATAAAAAAAAACTAAGAAAAAAAATTGTTAATAAAAACTAGCTAAAATAAAAATGAAAAAGAAAAAATATAATATTGATACTAAAAATAACATTTGAACTTAACTTATTAATTAATATGTTTTTTAAGGGATGAGGGTGTTTACCATTTTGAATAATTGTTGTAATATATATATACATTTTTCATTTTCATTTATTTTCATTTAGTACTACAATAATATATGATATTGTATGATATATAATTGTGTGTGTGTGTGTGTGTGTGTGTGTATATATATACACACACACACACACACACACACACACACACATATATATACATATACATAGTTATACAGTTATATATGGAGAGAGCAATAAAAAATAATAAAACAATGTAATAAGAATAAAGTACAAACTTTAGCTACAATTAAAATGAAAAAGAAAAATATACAAATACATTTATTTTGATACTAAAATAACAACTTAATACCTTTTTAATTAATATCGTGGTTTTTAAGGGATGAGGGCATTTACCACAACCTGTCTATCACAGGCGTAATTTACGGGTGGGACGGGTGGGACACGTTGGAGCACGAATGTTCCATTTATTCACTGATGTGAAGAATTTCGGGCCTAATAATGTCCTATAATAATAAAGGCAAAAACGCACAGTGTCCCACCCACTTTAACAAAGTTACTTCACTGCTGTCTATGTTGTCTACCACCTTTTTATGTTAACAACAAAAGATCTGGGAAGTGTTTTCTATTCACTTTTAAAAGCTAATATGTTTCTTTAATGTGTTATCCAAACTATGCCTGATTAGCTTCATTTGCATTCAGCATAATTTTTTCAGAACAGACTTACAACCAACCAGCTCAGAACAACCGCTGCAGAAGAACTATAACCAAATGAAGCCTCTCTTTTTCAACACACTCCAGCATTACACTAATCCAACCGTGCAAGTATACTTTGAAAGATTTATGCCACATTTTGGATCACATTTTTCCAGAATACAATAGGATGCATATGCCACAATGGGAGCCTGAAGTAGGGGAATGCAGAAGGTGTTGTTTGAAAGCCTGCCATGATCTTTTTGGCCGAACATGCTGAGATAATGTCAAAGCAAACTTGACAAACAGCATTCTTGTTCCCTGCCGCTGTAAATCAGTAACAGCGGCATTGAGCATGACACAATGTAACACAGTTTGTCGAAACAATGCGGCACTGTCAAACTCTACCTTACAGTCCAGAGCCGCCTCTTCCGTGGGAGAGCAGTCGTGACCTTTGTGCATTTTTGAGGCTTGGCACACCACACAGATGGGCTCCTGATCCACCAAACAGAAGAGTTTGAGCTTTTCCCCATGTCTCCAGCACAGGATGTTTGATCCAGATGCACTGCCCTGGCCCCTGCCCAGCAGAAACGCTTCACACAGGTTTTTAAGGGCCCGGTTTGAAGGGGGGGTTTTCTTGGAGGCTTTTCTCCTGCAGACGGGGCAGCTACGAAGGATCGCGCTCTCCCAGAAGTGCTCCAGACAGCTCCTGCAGAAACTGTGGCTGCACGGCAAAAGCACCGGATCCTGGAAGATCTCGCAGCACACGGGACAGGAGAGGTCCTCTTCGGGAAGGCTTGCAGACATGTCTTCTAGCAGGTACTGGGGTTTTAACAGGAGGGAGACATCACAGCTGAAGCTGTTGTTGAGTTTGCAGGTGTTCTCACTCAGCTGGTTTCATGGAGCTCAGTCTGTCTTGACATGCATCAGTAGAGAAGGAGGGGTCTAAGCAGACTGAACTAGTAAAACTAGAAGTCAGGTGTTTTGAATGATGTCAAGAGACGATCATAGCTGATCCACATCCTTCAGCGAGTTCTCGCAGTCTGATTTGAATAGTAGGTGTGGTTTCTTCACATAGATCACATAAAACACTGTGTTAATAAATAATGTGTGTAAATATAAATACACACATGCAAATCTCATTATGGTGATGCAAAACAATCATTTTAATTGTTTACATTGTATAATTCTCACATATCATGGTAGTTTTCGGTGTGCTGTTTCATTTATGCTAACTGAAATTATAACAGGAGTGTTGTAATGACAACAAAATGAAATAAAAAGCACTGAGTCTGGACTTAACTGTTGTGAAAAAAGCACAATGCCAAATAATTAACACCCTATTTATTTAATTAGTTATTAAGTAAGTAAATAAAGTGTGGTGACCTGAAGTTGTCAAATATCTGTATTTACTTTCAAAATTAAGGTATGTTGAATGTGTGGCTATAAAATTGAAATCTTATTAAAATCTGCTGTTGCAGGCAGAGAACTGTGCACTGCACAATAAATAAATAAATAATAATAACAAATAAAAAGATCTGTTGTAAATAAAGATTATTGGAGTAAATTTTTACTGGAAAATACTATTTCTGCTTCAAAAATTCATGTTAAGTTTTTTTGTAAAAGCTAGATGGATGGACAGATAGTCTTAGATAAATACAGACAGAAAGACAGACAGATAGTCTGATAGACAAATAGACAGACAGACAGATAGATGGATGGAGGGACAGATGGACAAATAGTTTTATAGACGAACAGACAGAAAGACAGACGAAAGTCTTACAGATGAATAGATAGTCTGATAGACGAATAAACAGACAGACAGATAGACAGATAGATAGATTGTAAAGATAGATGGACAAACAGACGCACGGATAGTTTTAGACAAATAGACAGAAAGACAGACAGTCTGATAGATGAATAGACAGACAGAAAGATGATAGATAGATAGATAGACAGACAGATAGATAGATAGATGGACGGATGGATGGACGGATAGTCTTATCGACGAAATAGACAGACAGACATACAAGAGTCTAAAAACGGATTAATGCACGGCTAGTCTTAGACAAATAGACAGAAAGACAGACATACAGATAGATGGACAGACAGTCTTACAGACAAATAGACAGTTTGACAGACGAATAGACACAGACAGATAGACAGATGGACAACCACGGATGGATAGTTTTATAGGTGAATAGACAGAAAAGACAGACAGATGAGAGTCTGATAGACTAATAGGTAGATAGATTGACGGACAGACGGGCAGTCTTATAGACAAATAGTTAGAAGGACGGATGGATAGTCTTGCAGACGAATAGACAGAAAGACAGACAGATAGTCTGATAGACAAATAGATAAACGAACGGACAGACAGATGGATGGATCAACAGATGGACGGACAGATAGTCTTACAGACAAATAGACAGACAGACAGATAGATAGATAGATGGACAAACAGACGGACGGATAGTTTTAGATAGAAAAGACAGACAGACAGATGAGAGTCTGATAGACGAATAAATAGTCTGAAAGATGGACAGATGGATGGACATATGGATAGTATTGTAGACAAATAGACAGAAAGACAGACAGATAGTCTGATAGACAAATAGATAGACGGACAGATGGATGAATGGATAGATGGATGGACGGACAGATAGACTTATAGATGAATAGAAAGACAGACAGACAGTCTGACTGACAGACAGATAGATAGATAGATAGATAGATAGACAGATACATAAATAAAAATATATCTTGGCAGATGAATTCCAGACTCCAGGCATTGTGTGCCTTATTAAAAATGCTGATTTCTGATGCTTGTTAGAACAGAATAGAATCTCCAAGCTTTTTGTAATGGTTTCATGGTGTTGCCATATATATCTACAATCTGGCCTCTTATGATTGATTATTAGGCACACAGATCATATGTCTGTTTAAATGTCAGTCTAAAGCATGGCTGTATTAGGATTGACATACCAAGACATAATAATTAAAGAAACAGGACTGTTGGACCACATACATTAATTGAATACCAGCCATTTAAAAAAGTCCCACTTTGGTCAAACACCAATCTTTCTCTGTTGCGGTTTTGTGTAGCCCTCCTACACACACACACACACACACACACACAAAATACCATGGTAGTATCATAGTAGTTTATTACTGTAATGAGAAGCCATTCTTCATTCCCTTTTTTCAGACATGTCTTTATAATCAGTGCTCCTTGGAGAGCCGCCTATCATCTCCGTCCAAATCACAGGCAGCATCCTATCGGGTGTCTCCACGAGCTCAAGGTCCTCCTTCTCTCCTCCAGTCTTGGTTGCCATGGCGATGACGTCATCTTGCACCACACGCTCAGCCCAGTAACGGAGTTCAGAGGCGGGCGTTAATCTCCGAGCGACGGAGAGGAGCAGAAAAAGCAGCTCAGCCCGTGAGCGTGCAGCAGAAGACATCCCTCGATTCCTGAATCCCCGTCATTGTCCTTCCTGCAGCACCATGCGCGAGATTGTGCACCTGCAAGCCGGCCAGTGCGGCAACCAGATCGGAGCCAAGGTAAAATACACCAGTAATGCTGCTTTTTGAGAACTGATGGCTCAGATTTGGACTTGCACTCGATGCCCTCCAAGGCAACTAATCCGGCCCTTAAAAGAATCTTCTAGAAATGCACCGCGGTTCGATTCGATTCGTTCTGCAGCTTTCATCAAATGCATGCACGATTTAAACACGCATTTACCCTATTTGCAGCTGCAGACAGCCGGTGCATTGTGCGCAAAGATGTGCTTTCATTGGGCGTGGAAACGTCTCATCCATTGTACGATGGAGAATGAATGAATTAAACGTTCCTTCGTTTTTTTCCCCTTCTTCTAATTATGGTAATCATGCGATTATGGCACGTTTATTACAGTTAGACCTAATGTATACCTCCAGGGTCAGTTATTTTTAATAGTAACAAGGTTGAATTGTTGGAATTGGTTCCTCCTATCTGCGGGAATGACCTACTTTACGTTTAATTAGCATACGGGAATAAAATACTGTACCTTGGCACCTAATATTTAGCAAATACATAAAAATGCATTGCATATGTATATTATATAGTTGCAAAGCCCATGCATTCGAACCTAGACTATATTTCGGTAATCGCTTAAAGAAAATAACATCACATTCCTCGGATTCATTGGAATCCGTAAAATGTACGTAGTTCTCAAGATTCCAACTATAGGCTAGAGAAGCGTTCTTGAAAACAAGTATATCAAATATTAATTGCGAGTAATCGAAATAATGGAATTATTTTCGTTGCATTTTATTATTTGCTCAGCTGCAGCATCGTTCATTCTTTAGTTTTTTTTAATTATTATTTATTTTTTGATCCTACATGAATTTTTAACTCTACATATTTGATGCTCATTTTGCTCATTCTTTCGTTTTTTTTTTTTATTTCTAACGATATAAATATGATTTTTTTTTCTGTTTTTCTGTCTACGTCTGTCTCTCCCCCACCATCTCTCTGGCCTCCGCCCTGTTGTCTCTCCTCCTCCTCCTCCTCCTCCTTCTCCTCCTCCTTCTCCTCCCTCTCTCTCTCTCTCTCTCTCTCTCTCAGTTCTGGGAGGTTATCAGCGATGAGCACGGCATTGATCCAACCGGAACATATCATGGAGACAGCGACCTGCAGCTAGACAGGATCAGTGTTTATTACAATGAGGCCACAGGTATTTTTTTTAATATCATAAAGGTTGCAGAAACAAGAATTGTCAGTGTCTTTATGCGCTATTTAAATACAATATATTTGGTGACAGCATAAATATATGGTGGGATCCAAAGATTTGAAGCGACATTGAAAATCTGGGATGCAAAAGCACTGTTTTCATCATTAACAAAAAAAAATAAAGAAATAAAATAAAGAAATAAGTAAATAATATAAATTATTTAATTATTAAATAAATAAATAAAATAAAAATAATAAAATGCTTTTTTAAATTTAATTTAGTTTAACTAAAATAACAAAAGCACATAACAAAATTACTATGAATGACATTACAACTACAACTGAAAATAAAAGCTCATTCAAAATGAATAAAAAATATAATAGTATACAAATAACACTAAAATTAACACTGTAAAAGTGGACATTAAGTTTTACTGTAATTTTTTTATAGTCACTAAAGTAAGGTAAGCAAAATTGTCACATTGTTAACTCCTTTGCATGAAAGAATGACAAAAACCAAGCTTTGAATTATTCTCAGATCATGTTGGATAACATGATCATTAGGTTTTACACAAACTTCATACAGCTTGAGTGCTGCTATTTGATACGAGTTGTATTGCTTTTAGTTATGCAAAATGTAAGTCAACATTGTGGTCTCAAACCTTTAAACATCATTTGCATGCACATTGTATCTGTCTCCTTTTTTAGGTGGGAAATATGTTCCCCGTGCCATCTTGGTGGATCTGGAGCCTGGCACAATGGATTCAGTTCGCTCTGGACCCTTTGGACAGATATTTAGGCCTGACAACTTTGTGTTCGGTAAGCTAATCATTCATCAAATGTTTTTACCCATTACCTTTGTTATTTCCACCATGTGCTGCTACAGTATCATTTTACACACTTAGTATTTATGAATCCACATGGCTTTCAATAGTATTCTCTTTTCTGTTGGACCAGGGCTGGGCAGCTTTGATCCTGGAGTGCTACTGTCCTGCAGAGTTTAGCTCCAACTTTAATTAAACAAACCTGTCTGTAGCTTTCTAGTCTTGATCTTCTAGATCAGGGGTGCCCAAACTCGCTTCGCTCAAACCCCAATTAAACACACCTGAACCAGCTAATCAAGCTCTTACTAGGCATACCAGAAACTTCCCGACAGGTGTGTTGAGGCAAATTCAACTAATCTCTGCAGGACACTGGCTCTCCAGGACTGAGTTTGGGCACCCCTGTTCTAGATCTTGAAATCCTTGATTAGCTTTTTCAGGTGTGTTTGATTAGTGTTGAATCTAAACTCTGTAGGACAGTGGCCCTCCAGGACCGAAGCTGCCCATTCCTGTGTTGGATGCTAGAAGTAGTTAAAATTTAACTTGGTGGATGTCTGCAAATTCCTGTCAAAATGAACTCCCTTAAAGACTTGAGATTAGGGATAGGCAACGTCGGCCCTGGAGTGCCGATGACCTGCAGAGTTTAGTTCCAACTCTAATCAAACACACCTGAACAAGCTAATCAAGGTCTTAAGGATTACTAGGGCTACAGGCATTTTTTTTTTTTTCTGGGTTGTAACTAATCTCTGCAGGACGTCGGCACTCCAGGACCGACGTTGCCTATTCTATTGCTTTAGATGCACCAAGATGGTGTACTCATATTCATACTATGAAAGGGAGAAATTTCAACACACAATATGGTGCAATAAGTCCCATCTTTTTAAATAAAAGAGTCAATTGCCAATTGGTAAAGTCATCACCAGATGCCGTTAGAAGCTACGGTTCTGTGTCAGTTTAACCCAGGGGTGTCCAAACTCGGTCCTGGAGGGCTGGTGTCCTGCAGAGTTTTGCTCCAACTTGCCTCAATCCACCTGCCGGGAAGTTTCTAGTATGTCTACTAAGAGCTTGATTAGCTGGTTCAGGTGTGTTTAATAAGACTTGGAGCAAAACTCCACAAAACACCGGCCCTCCAGGACCAAATTTGGGCACCTCTGGCTTAACCAACCAAGTAGATAGGACTTGCTCTTGGTTGCCTGAAGGTGTTGCAAATACGGCCACCAAGTGATCACACTTGACTTGAAAGGGACTTTCAATGCTACATTTTAATGCTTGCAGGTCAGAGTGGTGCTGGAAACAACTGGGCCAAGGGTCACTACACAGAAGGAGCAGAGCTAGTGGACTCAGTACTGGATGTTGTTCGCAAGGAAGCAGAAAGCTGCGACTGCCTGCAAGGCTTCCAGCTCACCCACTCTCTGGGTGGAGGCACTGGCTCCGGAATGGGCACCCTCCTCATCAGCAAGATCCGCGAAGAGTATCCCGACCGCATCATGAACACCTTCAGCGTGGTGCCCTCGCCTAAGGTATCCGACACCGTGGTGGAGCCCTACAACGCCACACTATCGGTCCACCAGCTGGTTGAGAACACCGACGAGACCTATTGCATCGACAACGAGGCTCTCTACGACATCTGCTTCCGCACCCTTAAGCTCACCACACCAACCTACGGCGACCTCAATCATCTCGTCTCGGCCACCATGAGCGGCGTCACCACCTGCCTCCGCTTCCCTGGCCAGCTCAACGCCGACCTTCGCAAACTTGCCGTCAACATGGTGCCCTTCCCACGTCTCCACTTCTTCATGCCCGGCTTTGCTCCACTCACTAGCCGAGGCAGCCAGCAGTACCGCTCGCTCTCCGTGCCCGAGCTCACGCAGCAGATGTTCGACGCCAAGAACATGATGGCCGCCTGCGACCCCCGTCATGGCCGTTACCTGACCGTGGCTGCCGTCTTCCGCGGACGTATGTCCATGAAGGAGGTGGACGAGCAGATGCTGAACGTCCAGAACAAGAACAGCAGCTACTTTGTCGAATGGATCCCCAACAATGTCAAGACCGCTGTGTGCGACATCCCACCCCGCGGGCTAAAAATGGCAGCCACCTTCATCGGCAACAGCACAGCCATCCAGGAGCTCTTCAAGCGCATTTCCGAGCAGTTCACCGCTATGTTCAGGCGCAAGGCTTTCCTGCATTGGTACACCGGCGAGGGCATGGACGAGATGGAGTTCACCGAGGCCGAGAGCAACATGAACGACCTGGTGTCCGAGTACCAGCAGTACCAGGACGCCACTGCCGAAGAGGGCGAGTTCGAAGAGGAGGGCGAGGAGGAGGTCGCCTAAATCGCAAATATTGTTTCTTCCACTCCATCCTCCACATTTCATCCTTCTCACCACAAACCAGTGCTCTCCAGAACAATGAATGGGTTTTCACATTCAGTATCCACCAATGACAGTCATCCCCCCTACCCCTACAAGTGACATTGCGAGGAATTGTGAACTTTTGGTTTGGTTTTGTGTTTCTGAATGTTGTGAATGCACGCCATCAAATCCCCCCTCACATCCAAGTGAAACGCAAGTGATTTTAACTGTGAAGCCTTCAGATTCAAGAACGATGTAACTGGTGTCAGTGTCAATCTGAATAAAGGCTACTTCTACATCTAAAATGCTTTGTTGCTGTTTTTTGTAATGTCACAGAGGGTTACATGATAATCAAGACCTTTGATTATCTTTGGAACATAAGTTAGTTTTTTGATGAAATTCAAGAGCTTTTTGATACTGTACGCACAGAAAACAAAAATAAGATTTTATTCAACAATTTCTTTTCTTCTGTGTCAATCTTGATGCCTGTTCATGCACAAAAAGTATTTTCGTAGCTTCATAAAATTAAGGTTAAACCACTGATGTTGCATGGACTATTTCGAAGATGTCTTTACTACCCTTCTGGGCCTTGAATGTGTCAGTGGTTTTGCTGTCAGGGTCAGAAAGCTCTCAGATTTCATCAGAAATATCTTAATTTGTGTTTTGAAGATGAACGAAGGTCTTATGGGTTTGAAGCCACAGGAGGATAAGCAATTAATGACAGAATTTTAATTTTTGGGACACAGGATGGCCTAAATAATTTAAAATAAGACAAACCAAGCTTTAAAATGAGCTAAAACAGCCGAAAAACAAAACTGTGAGATGGCATATTTCTTATTTTAATTTGTTCTCTCAACAACTGTCCTTATTTATGAACCATGGTTCTCATGGTTTTGGAAAACTTGGATATGTGAGGGAATAGCTACACATTTTTCCAGTTACGTCAGCCTCTAAAATATTTCATCAGATAGGAATCACAAACAGCTAGAGAATGCTTTTAAATTATTCTAAAATTAAGTCATACTTTTAAGTTATTTACAGTTACTTTATTTAATTATTTAATACATCGCCATTCAGTTTTTGGGGCACTGTCTTTGTAAATGTTTGGGGCCCAAAAAAAAAAAAAATAATGTAGATCATAAATTAATTTGCTATGAATTTCCTGATCTTATCGATTGAAATTTACAGTATATCACTGCTGCTATTGTGTTTCGCTAACAAAAGAAAATGGCAGCATAAAACAACTGCTTGAAAGACAAACTATAGACCACTAGAGCGCAGTGTTCCTAAAAACAAATCTCTTCCTCACAATAAGCTCTTGCAGTGTTCTTGGCCAGCAAATTATTGTGAGACACTGCCTTAAGCATTGCTGGCTGATTACTGTACTATGCTTCTTAAGGAAAACACTCCTCCATGCACACCCTAATATTATTGCGGTGTCAGCATTTAAAGCACATTTATATAACGTCATAAAATTTCAAATTTGCCTACACCTATCCAGTTATAGATATTTGTGGATTGGGCCTTGTAGCCGCCTTACTTTCCAACGCAGAGGTAAGATATTTTCTGTGGATGTGCAAGACTTCTGATTCATTAACTGACAGGCAAATAACTAGACGAAACAGTAAATGTGTTTGCACTGCAAGTAAGATAATTAAATAATATGGAAAAAAAATACTAATTTGCAACATCAAGCAGACGGTTTTGTACATCTCAAATAACTGTAAAAGGAGAACACGTTAAAAAATAGCCGCACCCACTATTGTGTATGAAAGTATGGATCGAATGTAAAACAAATGCGTTAAGAATACATACAAAAATAAAGAATTTTGACTCTGACTTAGGATGGGTAAATACCTTATGCGCCAGAGAAACAAATGCGCAGCCATCTTCAGAATTGTTATTGAACTTCCGTTTTTGCGGTTGCTCTAGCGGACGTCACGTCAGTGGACCGGTAAAATTTTAAAACGAGCGGTTCATTCATAAACATACTATCTTCACGCTGTGGAAATACAAACGGAAGACAAAGTATTCGTGCAAAATTCCACAATGGACCCTTTTCACAAACCTGTGATGACGCGTTTTAACGGTCATCATGATCATAAAACTTTTTTTTGTTGTTTTGTTTTGTTTTTGATTTTTAAAAATATGTATGTGCATTTATAACACTATACTTTGTATTAAACTACATTTTCGTCATGTTACAAAAAAATAGGAGGGACGGTAAATTTGACATTGTTCTCTCTTCTGACTGCAGATATCAGTTTCTCTCATTTTTTTTCCTTTGACTGAAAGTCGTGAAAACACTATTGTGTCGTTTTTCTTTTGCTATTTGAGCAAATGTGAATGCAAAAAAATTTATTTGTGGTACTCTCCCATTCACTCGGATTTTACCCAACTATGACGACTTCCGCTATGAGAAACGTGAGAAATGTGAGAAAGGTCCACTGTCACATAAACACCCATCTGTTCACCACATCACGGCACAGCAATTTATTTTGTTGCGTAATAACATTATTTTAAGGTAGAGACTGTATCTTACGCGGAAGTATAACACTTAATGTGTTAGTTTAATAAAATAATGTTTTAATGAAAACATTAATAATCGTTTTATAAAAGCAAAGGCACCCGAGGCGGTGCTGTATTGTAAATATAGTAACTCCGCTGAGCGTTGTGCCTAACAAAACCCATTAGCAGTGATTAAATTCACAATATAGCATGACCATTGTGCCTTTTAATCTTATATAAGTGACCCTGGACAACAAAACCAGTCGTAAGTAGCATGGGTATATTTGTAGAAATAGCCAACTATACAATGTATGGGTCAAAATTATCAGATCGTATTCCATGAAGGTATTCCAGCACATTTCCTGCTGTAAATATATCAAAACATAATTTTTGATTAGTAAGGTGCATTGCTAAGAACTTCATTTGGACAACATTAAAGGTGATTTTCTCAATATTTAGATTTTTTTGCGCCCTCAGATTTTCAAATAGTTGTATCTCGGAAAGCTTATTTATTCAGCATTTAGATGATGTAAAAATCTTAATTTCAAAAAATGGACTTTTATGTCTGGTTTTGTGGTTCAGGGTCACATTATAAAAGGCACAATTTAGCAGATTCTGAAACGCTGAAATTTGTAAAGGCACTCAATTGAAACAAAATGCATGAAATATTTGAGTGTAAACATTCATGCTATGACAAAAGAATCAAAAACGATTCCAAGTAGAATTCATTGTTGCACTGATTCAAATTTCTGGACAATTAATATTAGATTAAATTATATAGATAAGGAAACATTGCTGAGGTAAATCAAGACAAATGCAGCTATTGAAATAATCTGGGAAAAGTGGTTTCAACAAACATGAGTATGAACATCCTATATTGTGAGCAGTTTGATTTGAATAAATATTTAAAGGAGTAGTGTGCATAATCTAGGGCCAACAAACAGAAATGCAAAAACAGTTTTAAATGCAGTCAGCTTTCATTATTCAGTCAAACAGATAGCCCCACTCCCAAATTCACCATTGGTTGAGCTGATGCTGTTAAAGAGATAGTTTACCCAAAAATTAAAATGTTGTCACCAAACAGCCATTAACTTCCATAGCATTTTTTTCCATACTATGGAAGTCAATAACTAATGTCAAATGTTAAGTTACCAGCATTCTTAAAAATGTCTTCTTTTCTAAAACTCATACTGGTTTTGAACAGCTTGAGGGTGAAAGAATTTTCATATTTGGGTGCACTGTCCCTTTAAATCTGGCCCATTCTGAATGCAAAACAAACAGACTGCAATTCTGTTTTGTGTCACTAGGGGTGCAGAATTAACACACTTTACCTTAAACACTTAACACTACATACAAACATCAGCATTTCTGTGTGTACCTGTGCTAAAACAGATGACACAACACAAAATGAAGTATTCAGAGAAAAGCTACCAGTCTAAAATGGCATGAAATGCTAGAGAGCCGCACGTGCAGATCTGTGCTGTGAAATCTGTTGCCTTTTGGAGAGAGGATCTGTTCCTTCAAGTTTCTTCCAAGTAGTCAGACTCGCCTTGTTTAACCAGAACACAGGACTGAGTTTCCTTCAGAAACGTTCCGTAGTTAATGTTTATCCGTTTAACCATTTTTGGAATTGAGTCATTGCTATCATGTGCTGCTGGTTAGTCATGAACCAGTGTGTCAAATCAGTCTCTCCTCTTTGGGTAGTTTGAGAGCGTCAGGCGTTTCTACACTACGTGTTCCTGACTGCTCCTCTGCGCTGGGTCGATACGTCCCCTCTGTCTGTCTCTTCTTCTTTACCACGCAGAACAGAAATACCAGAACCGCTGTTAAAATAGCCAGTACTCCCAGGACCACAGTTGGTACCACAATGGCCACAATATTAGGGCCCTGGATAAAGAAAAATAGGAATGTTAATCAACTAAAGCAGTACAACAGGATTTGACTGCATAAACAAATCAGATATTGTGATATGTTTTCAATCCAAAGCAATTTAGAACTGTAATGAAATTCCTAAATTGAAGTAGCAAACAAGATGCAAGGTTGTCCTTACAGCGTAATTATGTTTAAATGCCATGTACTTACTGTAGGGTTGGGATTTGGTTTAGGGTTAGATGCATGTAATTATGCATAATTTATGTAACAAGGACACTGGAAAGTGAGAAGTGTTACTGTATGCAGTAAACATTTCAATTTGAGGATATAGTATAATGGAAGAAATTCACACTTTTAATGTCACCAACTGCGTAGTAGTTGGGCGGGTTTTGTTGTGAAAACCTGGCAACCCTGCATATTAGACTGATTTCTGAAGGATCGCGTGACACTACAAACTAGAGGTCTACTGATATTGGATTTTACAGATACTGATAACTAGGTTGGACCACACTGGCCGATACCGATTAATCGACCGATAGTTTTTAAAATGGATACTGAACGGAAAATAAATAGTGCTCTACTATTTAAAAAAAAAAAAAAGTAGCCTACTGAACCATACTTTCTAAATGAATAAAAATATTAATATTAATTATATATTGATCATTACAGTTAGTTTATTGTTCATTAATGTTAACAAAAGCAACTAAAATCTTTAAAATATATCAGTAAATGCTGAAATTAACACACTCTAACAAGGAACAATATTTCTATTCTACAGCTTTTATCAATCTTAATGTTACAAATGGACTCATATTGTAAAGTGCTACCATTACATCAACAATCAAGCTGAAGATGGCCATCTTTAAATATCTACACAAAGGCCACAGTATTGAAATTACATACATATGGATATTGTGTACTTTCACAGTTTAACTGCTGTTATTCTAGAACATTTGTGGTTATCTAATCAAAGTATAAAAGTGTCTTGTGTCTAAACAAATGGCACTTGCTGTTAGTGATTTCCGCCACTCTTGTGCTGTATAATAAAGACTATAGGAACTTTGCTGTATAATGACGACCTTCTCAGCCTCTCCAGCAACGGACCCAACCCGGAAAAAACTATTGGCATGGATATTTGCTGATAACCGATAGTTCCACCAATCAACTATCGGTGCCGATTAATCGGCAAACCGATACGTCAGTCGACCTCTACTACAAACTGCAGTAATGATGCTGAAATTCAGATTTGGAATAAATTACATTTAAAAATATTTCGATCAAATATCAAAGCATGCAGCCTTGGTGAACATAATAAACTTATTTCAAAACATTATAAAAAAAAAAAAAAAAAAAAAAAAAAAACCTTATTAACTCCAAAGTAAGAACAATTTATTTCCCAGAATGCCCTAGTTTACTTTAAGCTTTTAGATTCTATTTCTTATTCTCAATTTTGGGAAACTCTTATTCGGTCAAACAAAGAGTATACTGGCCAATAGTTGATCAGATATTTATACTTCCAGACAGATGATGCACTTTAGAGAGAAAATGAACAAACAACCACACCTGAGGGCTGGAAGTTGTAGCTGTAGTGTTACTGGACATTGTGGTCGGTTCCTCTGCAAACAGAAAACATTACAATGAGATATACCAATTTTAAATGACGATCAACAGACTTTGACTTTGGTTCTCATCCTAATGCAAATCTGCCATTGGTTCTTTAATGACAGTGTTGCAGCTCAAAGTAGCATATTTTGGTTCTGTAATATTTTATCTGAAGTATGACTGTATCATTTCAAATCACATGACTATGCTGCGCAACTCTCATAGAGCTCACTACACTCTTAAAAATAAAGGGGTGTTTTTGTGATGATGTCATAAAAGAACCATTTTTGGCTCCCTAAAAAACCTTTCAGTGAACAGTTCCTAAAAGAACCATTTTAAAGAACATTTAAAACATCTAAGAATTTTTTCCACCATAAAATACCTGTTCTGCATTTTAAAGGTTCCATGGATGTTCAAGATTCTTCATTGAACCATCGATGCCTATAAAGAACCTTTATTTCTAAGAGTGTATTAAGGCTATATTTCTGAGAGAAAAAAAAACAAAGAAACATATGAGAATGAGAACTAAATGTTAACAAAAGAGGAACTTGAAGTTTTTTCTATGTTGAATGGTATAAACTGTAATACATCTGCGGTGTGATGGTGTAATCTTACAGTTTAAATGTTTTACAACAATATTATGAAACCCAGCACCCAACATTCAGTACGTGTTCAGAGCTTCTTTTTTTTTTTTTTTTTTTTTTACCAGGATCTGAATACAAAAAGTGACAAAAAGTTATTTCTTATTATGTAATTACATACAGTAGTCAACATTTGAAGTGGATCAAAAACTTTCATCTAAGTTGTCCTAAAACCAAAACAATACCCATTCTTGTCTTAGGACAACTTTGATGAACTTTTTCGATCCACTTCAAATGTTGACTACTATACACCTACACAACTGATATGCCTGTTAGCTTTAAGTTCATCTACATTCTTGTGCAATCCTAAACGTTGACAAAATACACTTTTATCATACATACTTTCAAAATCTTCTGGGAAAACTAAAATATTTAATGACTCATGTTTCACAGTGACAATGTCCCTTCCGATACTAATAAGCAACAAACAATGATTCACAAATATAAACTTAAGGATACTGACTATTTGAAAAAAGAATAAAACAAAGTGTTCCAACATCTCCCCTTCAATAGGCAATCGTCTACACAGTGTATAAAATTGCACTTGTGAAGTACATTTTCATTGTCTGTATATCCACTGATGATTTCACTGGTGACCTAACATAAAACATAACATAACATTATGAATGTCTCAGTTATTTGGCCATTAGCTTTCCTAAAGACTAGTTTGGCCTTCCCTACATGAGAGCATTATAATGGTAATTGCTGTTGGTAGGTTCATTTTATTTCAGTGAATTATGTGTCAAGCTGTCCGTTTCAATTAATGTGTTCAAAACTGTTCAGGTTCAATTATTCGTTTTCATCATCAATTTAAAAATGTCATTTTTGTATCCAACTTTTTCTTCCTGTAAGAGTAGGCGTGGCCATTTGTCAATTTTATGAGCTTAGCTTCTGGTCTCATCCACATCCAGCTATTTTTAGCTGTACAAAACAGTTTGTTTTGCTGGTTGATATTATTGGTGTGATTACCATATTATTTTAATGTATTATCTTAATTATGAACACACTGGATTATAGTGCAAACAGTTTTACTATTTACTGCACGTTGTTATTCTTCTCATTATTTCCCTATAGCGGATAATGAACCAGAAGTCTCACCCATAGGCTTACTTCCACGTTGAAGAAAAAGGTAGATAGATTACTTTATAACTGTCTCCTTGTTTAATATTAAAGACCAAAGTATCAACATGGTAACCCATACTTAGCCTCAATTTGGTAAGGAACAACAAATTCCTCACACCCCAGATAATCTCAAAATTTGGCAACTTTGTAAAATCTCGAGTTTCGATGCATGTGATCACTGAACTTTGACAAATCATAATGTGCATTTGAAGGTCAGAGAACATGTAATGGAACAAACTGCTGACTTGATTGAAAATAAATGTTACACTTGCAAATTGATGATTAAAAGTAAAAGTAACGCAATGACAACACACACACATATAAATATATAGAATAGAGAGATTGAGAGAGAAAAAGAAAAAGAGAGAGAGTGGGAGGATACAAATAAAAAAGAGAAAATGTTAATCATTTACAGGAGTAAATAATCCCTGAAGGGCAAAAGTGCAAAGATAACTTTAAGAAGGAAAGAAACTTGCTGCAAGACTAATCATGAAGCACGTGTACCACAGTAAATTTGTTGTGAACATTTACAGCCCCATTCAAGTATGAATCTCATAAACATCATAAAAATTAAAACAAAAATGCAAATAAATTATGTTTTACAAAAAGAAAATGACACCTGTTTTATGGTCAAGCCTCTTTTTGCATTCTGACATTATTTTCTGTGACCCAAGACCACAAAACTAGTCAAAAGATTCAATTTTTTTGAAATTGAGACTTATACATCATCTGAAAGCTGAACAAATAAGCTTTAGGATCTGGAATGTGGAAAATCTGGAATCTGAGGGTGCAAAATAAATAAATACTGAGAAAATCACCTTTAAAGTTGTTCAAATGAAGTTCTTAGCAATGCATATTGCTAATCAAAAATTAGGTTTTGATATATTTATGGTAGAAAATGTACAAAATATCTTCTTGGAACTTTGTTTAATTTTTTGCCAATGGTTTTTGGCAAAATTGATCATTTTGACCCATGCAGTTTTGGCTATTGCTACAAATATACCCATGCTACTAATGATTGGTTTTGTTGTCCAGGCTCACGATTAATTCTGTACCAAATTCTTATTTTCTTTAAGTCAGCAACAGCAGGCTGTGCAAAAAACACCACGATAATGTATTTAAGTTAAGGTTAAGTTACAACACTTTATTTTAACCATTTTCTAACCACTAACTATGACTTTCACCTCAGTAAACTGCTAATTTCCTGCTTATTAATAGTTAATAAGGTAGTTGATGATGTAGGATTTAGGGATCAAAAATACGGTCATGCATAATAAGGCATTAATATGTGCTTTATAAGTACTAATAAATAGTCAATATGCTAGTAATATCTATGCTAATAAGCAACTAGTTATTAGTGAGTAACGGATCCTAAAATACATTGTTGCCAGTAATACATAATATTTTACATTACAGTATTTAGAGTTGAATATTTTGCTTTGCAGTAATGAGAATTTGTTGCTGAAATGTACCTGTAAAATAGTACAAAGTCTATTTTTTTGTAAGGAAAGTATAACTTTCTTGCATCTTTTGTGTGATTTCCAGGGTGAAATATAATTTGGGCAGGTTTTATGAGATTGATGGTTTATTATTGAGCACTTCTCATACATTTTGTACCATTTTACGACCTTGCAACAATGCCTTGAATATTTCTGCAGGTAACCGACATGCTTGAGCTTGTCTGTTCAAAAAAAAAATACCGTACTAACTTAGTACAAGTTAGAGGAGTGTTCCTCGCCTCTTGTGTTCAGATTAATCTGATGCAACTCTAGCTGTTAAATGCACTGAGCTTCAAAAGTGATTAATAGTCGGGATACTCTCAAAGTTCAGTTTCGGATATGACTGCAGAGGTGGAGTGAGTGACTCACCCTGGGCCGAAACATTCCTGAGAAGCAGCAGCAGAAAACTCCCTGCCAATAGCCCAACCTGCCGTATCATCTCCGGGATGGAGTCAATCTGCACCCCTACCCTCATCCAGAAAGGGCTGATGCTCCGGATAGGGTGGAGCGGAGGTGATCAGTAAATCATGTCCGAGATCAAAGAATAAAAACTGTCCTATCTGTCTCTGGCGAGCTGCAAAAGAAGAGTAGAAACGTCTGTTAGGATCTGAAGTTGCTTTGCAAACTTGATCGTATCATTTAAAACAAACAAAATCAGTTACAGCAACTAGACTATCAGTTACTAACTACAGGGAATCTGATAATTTAGCTTCCTAATCTTATTGTTTATAATCTCTTCATTTAAATTTTGGATTTACAATATATTACAATATTACACTGTATACTGTATACCCAAATACACTGATTCATTCCATTATAGGCCTTGTTGTCTATTCTTGTGCAAACTCGCATTTCAGAAGATCACCATGTGTAAATTCCTTTCTGGTAAATATTTCTTCAAGACGTATTGGGATGTGTTTAATACATAACAGCTGACCCTGGCCATATGTAATAGAAAAGGTATTTATTTTTCATTTCTCAACCTGTAACCTTTATCCAGCCACGACATGCACATTCCTTCCTTTTATTTGTGTTGCTAAGGAAACATTAATCCATGCGAGACACGTAAACAAGACAAAACTCATACCTGTTTGTTCACCTTCATAATCCACGATGTTTCCCGACGAATATATGTAGACTATATATCCAATAGGTCTGACCGTAACTCGCTTCCGCCTCACCTTACCGGTGAAATGAAGTATTTAAACCGAAACTATCGCGACACTCCGTCGTCCTGCTCATAATAATAATACATTGTCCTTCGAGATCCTGCCCTGGTATCAATGGTGGTCTTGTGCGGTTGGTATTTACTAGTGTGTTGAGTGAATGCTCGAGCTGGGTTTTTCTTCTTCCTAAATTCTCATCGCTGATCACATGGTTCAGTGTCGTGTTACAACACCTGAGTCCAGCTACTACCTGTGGCGTGAGACAGTCGCGCTATTGTGCGCAGACATCCACCTGCGCACCGGAGCGATGCGCGCTCTCGCACAACGGCTTCACTGACGCACATCACCACTGTTTTGATCTTTGTGTGCTAATTTGAATATTTGATGGACCTCAAATGGTTTGCATGTGCATCTGACTGATTTGAGGTTTTAAACTTAAACTATTTTTCAAACTTTAAACTGCTTTAAAGTTTAAAGAGATTTAAATAACATACACTATCCCTCGCTCTCTCTCTCTCTCTCTCTCACACACACACACACACACACACACACACACACACACATTATCGATACCAACAGTTTGAAGTGCTCTTTTAGTGTTGCGACCTCCAGTGGTAGCGAATGAACTTTTAATCTTATAAGAAAAAATTCTTGACATACCACAGTTCTGTTAATCCCTTTTCTCCTTTCAGGAAAATTCTTTAACCACTTCGTGACTGTTGTTTCGTTGATGATCCACACACAGAAAAAATGAAATTGGCATTAAATTTGCCCGCTGAGACAGAAAAAAATATGAGAACAATGAATAATATAATATAATATAATATAATATAATATAATATAAAGACAATATAATTACAAAAATGTACAACAACAAAAATAAACTATACCAGTCAAAAGTTTTTATACAGTAAGATTTTTAATGTTTTTAAAGAAGTCTCTTCTGCTCACCAAGCCTGCATTTATTTGATCCAAAGTACAGCAAAAACAGTAAAATGCTGAAATAACTGTATTATTTAAAATAACTTTTTTCTATTTTAATAGATTTTAAAATGTAATTTATTCCAATGATTTCAAAGCTGATTTTTTAGCATCATTACGCCAGTCATGATCCTTCAGAAATCATTCTAATATCCTGATTTAATGCTCAAAAACATTCATTATTATTATTATTATTATTATTATTATTATTATGTTGAAAACAGCTGAGTAGAATTTTTCAAGTTTCTT